>NC_066312.1:22659242-22962272 GCF_905404315.1 Leptidea sinapis | reverse complement strand
GGTACCTCGAGTTCCATGAACATCTCGTTCAGTTGTGCGAGGGAGAGTTGTCGTAGTTTTTTCTTCATAGAGCGGCGCATTAAGAATCTCCCTTCCCTTTTCCAAAGCCTCGTTGTACTCGATGATGTCACCTTCTGATGATGGAGTCTCTTGCATCATGTCGTCTATCTCTTGTATCACATAATCAGCAGTTTTCACCGGCCACTCATGGTCTTGATGCAGCCCACCTAGGATCAGCGCGTGCATATCTAGGTCTGAAGCCACGGCCTCGTCCTCCGAGCTGTGGATCTCGTCATCCGGGGTCATGCTGGTACTCTTCTTATCTGTTAGGTTTAATGTAGGAATGTGCATCTTTCTTGAAAAGGACTTGGTCCAGTCAATGGGCAGGATGTCCCCGAAGTTTCCAGTCAGCGTCCACCACATTTGGCATTCATTCATTATCTCTTCTTGAGAACGAACTTGCATTGGCGCCAGCTTTTCCACACTTTCTTCATAGTTACCGAAGCACTTTGTAATTTTCTCATCGAATATATTCACCAAATCTTCGAGCGATCCAGAAAAAGTCTCCGTAAAATTCCAATTCCCCCTCACAATTTTGCATATTGTCCTGTTTACACTTCACTGGTTTTGGTTCGTTATTATCGTTTATTTTGTTGGAGTCTGAATACATAATGTTATAATTTCATTGTAAATGAACCTTCTCACCAGCTCTACAAAGATTTCTTATTAGAGCTACATGTCACACCATGCACCAACTGACGTAAAATTACTGTAAAATGTATATATTTAAATGGCTGTTGTAGTTCAAATGGATTACTACTATTCACGTAATGGATCTCGATTTTTATTATTGGGTCAGTGCATCTCTAGCTATATTTAGATATGTCGAACGTTCCAAGCTGGTGGTTAAAATGAGAAGGCCTGTTCATTTTCTGTGTATGTTACATTCAAACACACTGAAAGACCTGAAACAGCCTTATTTAGTGACTGTTAATTTAATAGTCTTTTTAATTAATTATCCAGAAAATCATTTAAAAAGTTTTTTCTACAACAATAAATAACGTAGAAAATATTTCTCTATTTCAGGTATTTGCACGTCAATGAAATACACACTTTTGACCCTCTGACATTTTCAAACTTACCTCAACTGGAACGCCTGTAAGTAATAATCGAGTAACACTTCTATACCTAACTGTGTGGGTTTCACAATTATTAATTTTATACATTTTGTAATTTAGTAATTAAAAATTATTTTAACAACTGTTTAATATCATCCCTAATAAAGAAAGCAAAATTAAATAAAAATAATAATATTATTAAAAATATAATTTTTGTTAAAACAAACAAACAGACAGCTATAAACGAACTGTGACCCCTCATTAGCTGAGTAGATATTTAAATTGTTGATTTTAGTAAAATTTTATGATATTCCCTAATTCTTACTTATACTAAAATATAGTAAGTACTGTATGTACTGTATGTACCACTTGTAATTTAAATGAAATTGCTCTTCCCACAAACGGCTGCTGCACTGCCAATGACAATAATTAAAGAACAACTCATAATTATAAACTTTGTATTTTCTTACAAAATTCTTTTTTTTTTCAGGTTTCTTCAACACAACAACCTGAAGACAATTCCACTGGGTTCATTCAGAGGTTTACCAAAACTCCAAAAGCTTAGATTGGATAGCAATCCTCTAAAATGCGACTGCTCAATGGTTTGGTTTGTTAAAATGATTAATGAACACAGCGTTATGACGGTAGCAGCAACTTGTTATGAGCCTTCGGGAGCTGCAGGGATGTCTTTGGCCGCTATGAAAGAATCGGATTTTCAATGCAGTAAGTGGTTTACTTCAAATATTAAACAATTCAATGCATACCCTGTACAATGAATAAATAAATAAATTTCGTTTACTTCAAAGATTACATATACATTTTTTTAGTGGTTGAAGCTTCCCAGTAAGTTGTCTTAGGACACTTGTATTGGGAATATGTCGCAACTTCCTTAGCAGATACATTTTATTTAGTAAACAATATAGAAATAAACAGAAATGATTTAAAACCAAATTTAATACACACAATTTAAATAATTGTGTGTGTGTGTGTGTGTGAGTGAGTGAGTGAGTGTGTGCATGTGGGTTTGAATTGGACCTTTAATTGGGTCCATCTATACAATGCGTGTGTTTGTCATGTTTTAATTTTCCACTTCATCATAAGCAAGACAAGTTAGCCAATTATTTAAAGCTTTTCTGCATAGATGTTTTGTCATAGGATATATATTTAAGAAACGATTTATTTTATTATGTAAGTACACTGATTGACAGCTAAACTATCGTTCAGCAAAAGTAGTGCGAACAGTAATCGTGGGAGCTACTTTATCATTTCTTCTACTGATCAATTTGGCGTGATCTAGCAGAAGTGACCTGTGGACGGCTGAAATGATGTTAAGAACATAAAGTTTCCTAATTGTCAAAAGATTATAAGTCAAATAGAGCGAAACAGTTGGAAATCTAAAGGTTTGAAGTACATGACCTTGAGTAGTGATCTTTGAGCTCTTTCCAATTCTAAGAGG
This sequence comes from Leptidea sinapis, assembly GCF_905404315.1. Taxonomy (NCBI): domain Eukaryota; kingdom Metazoa; phylum Arthropoda; class Insecta; order Lepidoptera; family Pieridae; genus Leptidea; species Leptidea sinapis. The sequence goes on along the minus strand of NC_066312.1, from coordinate 22,959,698 downwards.
CTTATCTTAGTTGCACCGCCCCATACCGGGATGCAGTAGGTGATCACTGATTGAGCCAAGGCGATTTTATTAAGGACTGTGCTATTGCCACAGAGATTTAAAAATCCACATAAGTTTTCTCACCCTGGTTATGACCAGTTCGATTTGGGAATGCCAACTTAACCTTTGGTCAATCAGGATGCCGATATATTTGGTACAATTCACCTTTTCTATGGAGGGACAATTACAGTTCAAATCGTGTGGGTTGGAGTATGAATGGATTCTGATATAGAAGTCTTGAACGGGCTGGTATCTGTCATGTGGAGAGAAACATATATAGTTTGTTTTTGATATATTGAGTGACAATAGATTTTGGTTTAGCCAATTTGAGACTCTTTCAAGGCCCATGTCAGCCTTCCTCTGTACGGCTTCTCACGAGATACCAGAGAAAACAATGGCTGTGTCGTCAGCATAAGTGAATATACTCGCCCCGTCGATCTGGAGGTTACAGAGGTCGTTAATATAGATTAAAAAGAGCGTCGGGCCAAGGACACTGCCCTGCGGTACGCCAAATTTCACATTTTCCATTGTGCTGTGGTATAGGTCAACCTTAAATTCCTGTATTCGGTCATTTAGGTAGCTGTCTAGGAGAGAGAGGGCTGTCCTCGTTGATGGCCTTGAGAATCTTTATTATCTTCTCTTACTTATTATCTTCTCCAAAGCCTCGTTGTACTCGATGATGTCACCTTCTTGTACACAGGAGTAACAATGGAACGCTTTAGAGAGGAAGGAAAAATTCATGATTTAAAGCAGAGATTAGCCAATCTTGTTATAAGTGGGATCAAGTAATCTTTACAGAGTTTAAGAAATTTCGTTGAAATTCCGTCCCAGCCAGGAGCGTTCTAGAGTCAAGAATCATAAGTATGCTGTTAACCTCTTCAGTATTAGTATCAAATAGTACAAAAGAAGATGAATGAAAATGATGTATAGAGGGACTTTGGTAGGAGCCAGTTTGCTCAATAATTGTTTTAGCCAGCTTTTGTCCATTTTCAACTAAGAGTCTAATAATCAGATTTACTAAAATTTGTGATGATGATGCTTATAATGAGTTATTTCATTTATAGTACTCCAGACAGCTCTAGGGTGTCTTAGGGACTTATTTATTTGATCTTTGTTGTATTTTATTTTAAGCTTCTTTATGAGGTTAGTGCAATAATTTCGGAAACGTTTGTAGGTTGATTTTAGAATAAGACTCTGTGGGTTTAATCTCAGTTTAATTTGCATATTGTTTCGAAGTTTGATGCAACGCAAAACTCCAGGCGTTATCCATGGCTTCAATATTCTTTTAGTGTGCGATATCACTGAGAGTTTAGTGTTTACTTGGATAGCAGATTTGATCATTTCTATTAAAGAATTTGAAAATAAATTAGGGTCATTAAATATATTTAATTTAGTAACGTCAGTGGATATAAGGGTGCGATATGCTTTGTTAAAATCAGTAGTAGTTTTAATCTTGTGTGTTGTGGTCTGTTACTGTAGTATTTAGTACAGGTACATAAGCTTTCTTTAAGTTCTTTTCTAGTTTGAGAATGGTACCCGGTAAGAGACCATGAAAAGATAGTACATTTAAATATTCAAGCCTATTCCTACGTTAATGGGCTTTTTCAGTCTGAGTAGGTATAAGGTCAATTATTGTCGCCTAGACGCCTTCTAATGTTTTGAGTAATAATACATAAGTTATTGTGGGAACTACTTTCATTTTTAGATAGATCTTGAATATCACATTTAATTGAGGTTGCAGTTTGTATCTCATCTAATTCGTGCAGATTATTTAAACTATCCATAGTGAGTTAATTGTGAATGGTAGTCATAAGACACTCACATGATGTTTTATGTGTGGCCATTTTAGTATATAATATAAACATGCATATGTGAGTGCTTTTGTTGTGTGACGTATGTGAGAGTAGTTGGAGTGTAGTTATACACATGTAACTTATTGGTATAAAATGATATTGACTTTTTACCTAACATAATACTAACTTGAGATTTAGATTGTGTGTTTTGAATGTCAGTAGATTAAGTTGTGGGATGTATGTTATATTGTGTGTGTAGTGTATGTGTGAGTTATTATTACACAATAGCAATTTAACATTAATAAAATTGGAAATACTAGATTTAAAATTAAAAGTGTCCGTTTGGAATTTAATTAACAAAAGTCACAATATATTTTTCTGCAAATCTACTAGACACTGCTCTGATCTTATTATGATTTGTTTATCTCCTTCTTTTTTCTGGAGGAAAATATTGCCATTAGAGCACCAACAGAAAGCTTATTTGTTCTTCTTACGAAATTCTCTGGCTTGGAGATAAAGTTTTTTAGTTCTTGATGGTATTTGTTCTTCTATGTACACAGGTTTCTGATTCCCGGGGGGCCAATAAGCTTAGTGTTTAGTTTATCATTAGCCAATTTTTGGTTATTGAATTTTCGTACAAAGGGATAGCAACTGCTGTTTTCTTAGTACTGTGGAAAATTCCACAATAATAGGTCGCGTAGTGGATGTTTTTCCAGGAAGGCGGTACACATCACGAAGGTCACTTGGGGAAATAGGTAATCCGACTGCTTGACTAATATTACATGAGATCATTAAGCTTACTAACACTTTCTTGTTCAAGTGGTGGCATATTACGTATTTCGATACAAGACGAGCCAGATTTGTGATCAGTATCTAGAAGTTAACGCTCTAGTTCTGTTATATATTGTTGTTGTTGCCGCTCTTTTTCAAAAACTCAACTTCATTTTGAATATTCATACAAGAAAAATAGATTCCTTAATTTCTTCGTTTATTTTATGTATATCTTGGTTAGATTTTTGAATTTCAGCATTCTGTTTCTTCAAGGCATCCATATTTCCGACTAGTTTTGACAGTAATGTAGTTTGAGTGGACAAGGATTGCATTAAGTTAATATTAGATAGTTCAGGCGTGATATTATCAATTAAATACTTTTTATTTGGGGAGCTATTCGGCCTCAGGCGTTTGGATCGTTTTTTATTTGCTTGCTCATCTAACAGGGTCTCATTTGAGTCAGTGTCCGTTTTTGATTGAGTACGGGGGGGCTTTGATTTGTCCATATTTCGTACCGGGGAGCGTTGAACATATGCCATCATAGAAATTTCGTTTTTAGTGAAATTAGTATTTTCTAGGTCTTCAAATAATCAATTCAATAAAGAAATATTTATTTTCAGTAATATGAAAGAATAGTAGGGCAAATAATAAAAATTTTAAGAATATGTAAGTTAATCTTTTTTATATTTTCAGAAAAACCTGAATTCCAAAAAGAACCGGAAGACATACTTGTGGATTTTGGGCAGAATGCTTTGTTCGTATGTTCGGCAACTGGAGAACCTGCCCCTGAAATTATTTGGTATCGTGATGCTACTGTTGTTTCTCTTGAAAGATCAAGATATGAAATAATGGAAAACGGATCGCTTATGGTCCATGAAGCTGAGGAAAATGATGTTGGAATTTTTGAATGTAAAGCAAAAAATTCAGTTGGAGAAGTACGATCGAAACCAGCAAAAATGATGGTTCATAGCCAAGAAAAAAAAGATGGTGATTATTTACACTGTGTCAAATTAAATAATTGGCTTTACAAAGCAACTCGATTTAAAGTTATTATAGTTTTCTGAGAATAATCCAAGAATATGCAAATAGTTTACAAACAGATATTATGCTTATGATTGGTTTATTCGTACGTATAAATTTCCCGTGTTTATTTTCAAGGCTGCTTGACATTCGGTAAACTTCAGAATAATCATTGTTTTGACAATGTTGTCAGCGATACAGTCAACATTTTGCATATTCTTGCTTTATTATCAGGCATAACTTTATAGCAAGTTTATTTGGAAGGCCTTTTATGTTTTATATTACACCTTTTTTAAGCCAAAAGTGCGTCACTTATTATATGTTAATATGTGGGCGGAAAAATTGTACGGAAAACCATTTTTAACGCGTTGTTCATTTGTTTTGATGTTTGTGTATTTAATTTTTTGAAGAACTATAATTGACAAGCAATTTATAAACTAACTACGTGTCAGCCAGTCAGTCTTAATTATTTTTAAAGTATATCTAAAAGACTAATAGCTTTGTGCATCAAACTTTTCAAATTAATATTTGCTGTTTATTTCAAAAATATTATTTATTCGTTTTTTATTTCTTCATGGTTGTATTATATAGCATTTATTACGAGGGAGCAAATATCGAATCCACTACCCGGATGTATGGAGGCCGCCCACTTCGTCTAGTGCTTTTAAACTCAACACCCGTTAGCAATCGCATACTCTCTCTCCTTGGTGAACAATATTATATTTAATCATTCAGTAGTAAAATTTATATCGTAATGTAAATATTTATTGTTACAGGTTTTCCAATCTTCACAATTTTACCTCGAAAGCAAGAAGTTAGCATCAACCAACCTTTAGTAAGGTTTGACTGCACTGCACGCGGAAATCCAGAGCCCCACATTTCTTGGTTATTCAATGGAGAAAAAATGCTTCTCTCTGATCGAGTCACCATGCGTCACAATGGTTCCATTTTTATAGAAAACGTTGAATTAAACGATAGTGGGAACTATACATGCGAAGCCGAGAACATACTTGGTAAAATTTCATCTTCAGGCAGCCTCGAAGTAATGGGTAAGGTGATTTAACTAATAATCAAAAATATTATTTCAGTTCCATTTTCTATATAAATTTTTGTTGCAGTTCCTCCTGCGTTTATAATGGTACCAAAGGATCAAACAGCTGCTCTTGGAGATACAGTATATTTTACTTGTACGGCTAGAGGAGTGCCAAAACCACAAATTACTTGGTATAGAAACACCATGATTCTGCCTCCAGACGAAAGCTTCATTTTAAGCGATAACAATCAAAATTTAACAATAACAGAAATCAGTGGGGATGATGACGGAATTTATCACTGCAGAGCAGAGAATTCAGAAGGTCTTACGGAAATATCTGCTTTTCTAAAAGTGGAACAAAATAAAATCATTGTTCCTAAAATTGTGTTACGCCCAGAAGATTTAGATGCTTTCGAGGAAACGTCTGTACAGCTACCATGCAAATATGAGAGTGAGCCACCTGGTAATGTGGAATGGAGAAAAAATGGGAACAGACTTACTACGAATGATCGCTTATCTATAACAATAATTGGTAGCTTAGTTATCAAAAATATTACGTTAGCTGATAGTGGCAGTTATGAATGCTCGGTTCACAATGAATATGGGCGTGATACTGCGGCTGCATTTTTGACAGTAAAAAATCGTGTAGTACCTGGTGAAGAATATATCAATATAGCCTTAACTCAAGCCACCCGAGATGTTGATCAAGCTATAGCTCGAACTGTTGAAGAACTATTTAATAATAAGCGTAGAGGTACTAGTTTCCATGAGTTATATCGAATTTCTAGATTTCCTGACGCATCTGCTCGGGACATTGCAAAAGCGGCGGATATCTATGACAGAGCATTATACATTATACGAGAGTATATGGTGAATGACTTAAATGTTACAGTTGATGGACAATTTAATTATGAAAATTTTCTTTCCAAAAAACTTTTGGACGTGATTGCAACTTTATCTGGATGCGTAGTACATAGAGAAGCTAAAGATTGCTCAGATATGTGCTATCATACTAAATATCGAAGCATTGACGGTAGCTGCAATAACCTTGAATCTCCAACATGGGGTTCTTCCTTGACCGCTTTTAGACGTATACTGTTTGCACAATACGAAAACGGTTTTAGTCAGCCAATAGGTTGGAACGTAAATCATAAATATAATGGATATACATTGCCAAGTTCGCGTTTAGTGTCAACAACGGTGATAACAACGAAGAATATAACTCAGAGTGAGTATTACACCCACATGTTAATGCAATGGGGTCAGTGGTTAGATCACGACTTAGATCATGCGCTCCCGTCAGTAAGCTCACAAACATGGGATGGGGTTGACTGTAAAAAGACTTGTGACTATGCACCACCTTGTTTTCCCATTGAAGTACCACAAGGTGATCTCCGAATAACAAATCGTCGTTGTATTGATTTTATTAGGACAAGTGCTGTTTGTGGCTCAGGAATGACTTCAGTTTTATTTGAAAATCTTCAAGCAAGAGAACAAATCAATCAATTAACTTCATTTATTGATGCGTCCCAGGTTTATGGTTATGAAAAAAACATCGCTGAAGATTTACGTGATTTGACAAACGACAATGGTACTCTGCGAGTAGGGGCCAAATTTCCGGGTCGCAAGCCACTTTTACCTACAACTGGCTTGAATGCAATGGACTGTAGGCTAAATCTTGAAGAAAGTACTCGAAGTTGCTTTGTTGCCGGAGATATTAGAGCCAATGAGCAAATCGGACTTGCTGTGATGCATACTATATTTATGCGGGAGCACAATCGAATTGCTACCGAGTTAAAGACATTAAATCCTTTCTGGGATGGGGACCGACTATACCAAGAGGCTAGAAAGATAGTGGGGGCAGAAATGCAAATCATAACGTATAGACATTGGTTACCGATAATTCTGGGCCGCGAAGGATATTCTTTATTAGGGGAATATACTGGGTATGACCCATATTTGAATCCTTCTATATCAAACGTATTTGCTACAGCAGCGCTTAGATTTGGTCATTCCATTATTAATCCGATTCTCAACCGCTATGACGAAAACTTTGAAACGATCCCTCAAGGTCATTTATTGTTACGTGATGCTTTCTTTTCTCCTTGGAGATTAGTTGATGAAGGAGGAGTGGATCCATTACTGAGAGGTATGTTTGTAACTCCAGCGAAACTCAAGACACCCACGCAAAATTTAAACTCTGAACTCACTGAAAAACTGTTTTACTCTGCTCACGCTGTAGCTCTTGATTTAGCAGCCATGAACATACAAAGAGGGCGTGATCATGGTATTCCTGCTTACACTAAATGGCGTGATTTTTGTAATATGACAGAGGTCAACAGTTTCGATGACTTAGCCAATGAAATATCGGATCCATCTGTTAGAGCTAAGCTGAAAGACCTATATGGTTCCGTGTTTAATATCGACGTATGGGTTGGTGGTATATTAGAAGATCAAGTAGAGGGTGGTATGGTTGGACCTTTGTTCCGGTGTCTCCTTATTGAACAATTTCAACGTTTACGAAGTGGTGATCGCTTCTGGTATGAAAATCCTTCAACCTTCAAATCAGATCAGCTGAGGGAACTCAAACTTAAGACAAACTTAGCTCGCATTATTTGTGACAATGCTGACAATATTGATACAATAAACCAGAATGTGTTTGTACTTCCTGAAATTCAAGAAGGGCTTATGTCCTGTGATGATCTGCCAAAGATTGACCTTCGCTACTGGGTGGACTGCAAAACTTGTCATGACAATTTTGATTTAGAAAATAATCGCGTTCGGAGAGATATTGGAAAAGCTAACCTTGCTGATCAGTTGAAAGAAAATGAGTTTATGCTTGAAGATCTGCAAGACTCTGTAAACATTCTAAAGAGTACGGTTAAAGACTTAAGAAAGAAGGTTGAAGAGCTAGAGATGAAGAATAATAAAAAATAATTTTTTTAATAATCACTTTTCAGGAATAAAGCTATAATTTTTTAAATATACATCAATATAATCTTAATATTGATGTATAATATTTGACATATTATAATAAATATATAATAATTTACATTAAGTAAATAGCGATAGGTGGTAGGCGACTACGGGTTTTTTAAAAGTGGGAGAGTCACGCTGCCGTCTTATGACGTCAGCACAATCGGGGCAGACACATCCGGGTTACTTACCACACTCGCACAGAACACCGGCGTTAAGTAGCGGCCTAGGGCCGCTATGTTTCGCATAGGTTAGTGTCCAGGACCAGAGGCCATCCCCCCCCCCCCCTACCAACAAGATTATGAAAGTGGTCCTACAAGAGATATTATTACCCAGGAGGGTAGCCGGAGAATCCCTCCCCGAGCATTCTCGCTCGGGCTGCCCCTCGTATTTTGGGAGCCTATATATGCCTTTTAATTTATGCATTACTTTATTTTGTACTTAGTAGTTTAAGTAGGTAACTTCAAATCAATTAATTTATAATAATTATTTACATAATTCAGTGGTTAAGTGGGTCTAAAAATGGTTCAAATTTGGTTTCTTCCCAAAATAGTGCACCTAGAACGCCAAGAGATTCTGTATAATATTATAAATTTTGGGTACATTTAAAATGTCGAGCTTGCAGCTAAATATAACATAAATAGAAAATTAAAATAAATAGAGTTATTCCTGAAAAGTAACTATTGAATGTATAGCCTAACAGTTCTTAATATAAGTAAATGTGAATAAAAAAATAAAATAAAAAAAAACTAAAAAAAATTATAAAAGCTCAAAAATAGATGTGATATCGGTGTCGTAAAATGTCCGTCTATTATGTATCTATATACCAATGTCTTTAGCTTAAGATAGCATAACAATAATTATTAGGATACACGTATTTCTCGCATTATAAAAATTAAAAAAAAAGATATGTGATATCTGTGTTCAGGTATTATAATTGTTCTTATATATTAAGGTGTTACTACTAAAGTATTTCTCCTTAATTATTTATCTTATATTTAAAATTCTCGTGTCCCGCGTTTCTTACTAAACTCCTCCGACACGGCTACGCCGAATTGTATAAAATTTTATGTGCATATCGGGTAGGTCTGAGATTTTTCATGCCCCAAAATGATAAGGGTGACCCACCCCTAAATATTTTTTTTATGTTTTTGACAAAAAAATATTTTTATTTTATTTCGATTTAGGTAGCATTAAAAGATACATACAACTTCAAATTTTCACCCATCTACGTTCAAACCTATTTTTGTATCGCGATTTTTATATTATTCTGTTCTGATGGAAACAGATCCGCAATAGGGTTGCAAGATGTCATACGAATGTAATAGGTCTGAGAATCGGTCGTCATCAATTTTTTATACCCCAAAAATTTGAATTATTTCTTTTAGTACTTTTGATGGCAATACAACGTTTGCTGGGTCAACTACGAGTATGAACATATAATAAATAATTAAGGAGAATATAATGATAAGGTGTTTTAATGGTTATTACTTATGTATTCATGTTTCTTATCTTAAGATGTGTGTAGAGTTAGTATAAGTACCTATTGTCTATCAAACTATCGGAACATACTCTTGGGAACGTTACAATTAAATTATTAAAACTTTCGTGAGCCATTATTAAATTATCTGTTAATACGGCTTTACTCACGTTTTTGGTCGGTGTCGGTACCGACTAGTTTCGGACTATTCGGAACCAACCATTTCTAAAACATTGTGGAGTTCTAATTGTAGTCACATTGAACGGTCACACACATCACACATCGTTACAATTAAATTATTAAAACTTTCGTGATTCATTATTAAATTATCTATTAATACAGTTTTATCCCCTTTTTTGTCACGTTTGTGTTTTTGTGTCGGTGTCGGTACCGACTAGTTTCGGACTATTCGGAGGTCCATCTTCAGGGTGAGTGTGGTAGGTTCGCGGTAACGTCCCACCTCGTGGGACGTTAAGAGCCGTATTAACAGATAATTGAATCGTTACAATGTTCTATTTTTAACAGCAGTTGTACTTTAGTTTCAGTTTGATGACCGTTGCAAGACTATTGCTCGAGAATGACCGAGAATTTATGTTAGTTTTTGTATATTTCATTAAAAAGAGCGCAAAAAAAGAATGCTGGTAGAGTTCCTTGCGCCGCTTCTACTTCTACTTACTCAGAGCGATATTTGTTTTCGAAGCTACCACTACCACCTACGGTGACTACGGAAACAAATATCGCTCGTTAGAAATGACGTCAAAAAGAATTCTTAACGAATTAACTTTGAGAATAATGGTTATACCTTTTAATTTATGCATTTCTTTATTTTGTACTAAGTAGTTTAAGTAGGTAGCTTCAAATCAATTAATTTATAATAATTATTTATATAATTAAGTGGTTCAGTGGTTTCTTCCCAAAATAGTGCACCTAGAACGCCAAGAGATTATGTATAATATTATAAATTTTGGGTATATTTAAAATGTCGAGCTTGTTCAATGCCGCATTATAATGATGTTGTATTATTTTTATCCGTCAATCGATCTACATCGACTTACCTGACGACAGCAGCTAAATATAAATATTAATAGAAAATTAAAATAAATAGAGTTATTCCTGAAAAGTAACTATTGAATGTATATAGCCTAACAGTTCTTAAAATAAGTAAATGTGAATAAAAAAATAAAATAAAAAAAAACTAAAAAAATTTATAAAAGCTCAAAAATAGATGTGATATCGGTGTCGTAAAATGTCCGTCTATTATGTATCTATATACCAATGTCTTTAGCTTAAGAGAGCATAACAATAATTATTAGGTTACACGTATTTCTCGCATGATAAAAATTAAAAAAAAGTAAAAAAAATATGTGATATCGGTGTTCAGGTATTAATTGTTGTTATATATTAAGGTACTACTAAAGTATTTCTCCTTAATTATTTATCTTATATTTAAAATTCTCGTGTCCCGTGTTTCTTACCAAACGCCTCCGAAACGGCTAAGCCGAATTGTATAAAATTTTATGTGCATACCGGGTAGGTCTGAGATTTTTCATACCCCAAAATGATAAGGGTAAAACCACCCCTAAATATTTTTTTTTATGTTTTTGACAAAAAAAAGATATTTATTTTTTTATGATTTAGCATCAAAAAATACATAAAACTTCAAATTTTCACCCATCTACGATCAAAACCTTTTTTTGTATCACGATTTTTATATTATTCTGTTGTGATGGAAACAGATCCGCAATAGGGTTGCAAGATGTCATACGAATGTAATTGTAATAACATACATTTTATATATTTGGTAGGTCTGAGAATCGGTCGTCATCAATTTTTTATACCCCAAATATTTTAATTAACTTTTTATTACTTTAGATGGCAATACAACGTTTGCTGGGTCTACTACTAACATATAATAAATAATTAAGGAGAATATAATAATAAGGTGTTTTTATACTAATTATTACTTATATATTTATAAGTATTCATGCTTCTTATCTTAAGATGTGTGTAGAGTTAGTATAAGTACCTATTGTCTATCAAACTATCGGAACATACTCTTGGGAACCAAATAATTAGCCCACGGAGCGCAATAATACTATAGCAACAAAAGTGAATTTTATTGTGCTGCATCCAAATACGGAAAATTCGATTGTTTTGATGCAAAAAATTTTTTATATCGTTTTATTTTTCAACCCTATCATTAATAAGTATAGAAAGGAGACCAACCATTTCCAAAACATCGTGGAGCTCAAAATGTGACGAATCGTTACAATTAAATTATTAAAACTTTCGTGAGCCATTATTAAATTATCTGTTAATACGGCTTTACTCACGTTTTTGGTACGAACCTACCACACTCACCCTGAAGAAGGACCTCCGAATGGGCCGAAACTAGTCGGTACCGATACCGACAAAAACGTGAGTAAAGCCGTATTTACAGATAATTGAATCGTTACAATGTTTAATTTTTAACAGCAGTTGTAGTTTAGTTTCAGTTTGATGACCGTTGCAAGACTGTTGATCGAGAATGGCCCCGTGTTATTTCATATTATATACTTATTACATATATGAATAGGCTCTATCTAGATTCTAGACGTGTAAATTGTCTAAAATAATAAGTTACCAATACCGTTTACTAATGTTGGCCTTTTCATTATATTGACACTGACATTTTTAGCCTCGCCATAGCCTCCTCTGTCATAATGTCAAAACGCTCGATTTCAATAAAAAATTTAGACATTTCACCTGATTTTGACAATAGTATATTGTGCAACAAGTGCGACCAAGTTGTCGATTGCCCACGAAACCAAAGTTGAACAGTCATTCGCTTGAGTGGGTATGGTGTGGTATGGTATATATAGGGGCTCCTGTTTCCGCAATTAAACCACTAGTATGGGTCCATTGTGCGTGCAGTATTGGCCACTTACTCCAATCAGCCCAGCTCCTTCCAGAAGTTCAGAATATTCCTGAGGTGTTCGCAGACTTCCTTGAGCGACCCCGTATTAGTCAAGGCTTTTGCCCGTCGGTTGGCCACCCCTGCACATTCCAGGATTATGTGAGTGACCGTTTCGTCCTCGGCTAGACAGCCTCTGCACCTAGGTCTGTCCGTTACGCCGACTGTGAAAAGGTGCTTGTTTAGTGATGTGTGACCGGTTAGGGTGCCCTCCATTATCCGGATCTCATGTCTCTTGAGGCTTCAGTGGGTAATCGACAACGTCGCACGAGCTGCACATACTATTTGAAATTACATTTGCGTGGGACAAGTAAACTTTTCACACTCAAACAACATTTGCGTGCGACAAGTAAACTTTTGGCACTCAAACAACATTTGCGTGCGACAAGTAAACTTTTGGCACTCAAACAGCATTTGCGTGCGACAAGTAAACTTTTGGCACTCAAACAACATTTGCGTGCGACAGGTAAACTTTTGGCACTCAAACAACATTTGCGTGCGACAAGTAAACTTTTGGCACTCAAACAACATTTGCGTGCGACAAGTAAACTTTTGGCGCTCAAACAACATTTGCGTGCGACAAGTAAACTTTTGGCACTCAAACAACATTTGCGTGCGACAAGTAAACTTTTCACACTCAATGCACGCACGTAATTTTAAAATGGGCAATAGGCTCTTTTTCAACCACAACAGCGAGCGCCAAGATACTACTTTTCCCACATGAGTAACAAACTATTTATTTTTATACTTAACAACTGTATGATCTGATATATTTAAATTTTGTTTATTATAAATTAAAATGATTGTCTTGCCATATTTTTTTCGAAATGGTCGGTCTCTTTTCTGTTACATTTCAATCAATCCTTAGCACTTATATCAATCCTTTCAAATATATCATAGCAATCGCATTGGGAAAAATAAAATATTAAGTATTGGTCTCCGCAGCGCTCCAACTAGATACCGCACTACCTAAGAACAATAGCTTTTTTTAATACGGCAACTATTAGATGCTTGTGTGCGTGGCATCTTTCAAATTTTGTAACATACGCTTCGTGTTATTTTTCATTGAAATTAATAAAATGCATAATACTTACTATTATATGTGATTCCTGTGTCTTTCTTATTTCTTGTAGTATTATTCTTACAAAGTTTTACTACGCAATCCTGCATTTTAGTTTCGATTATTAGTAAAGTTTAACAGAATTCAACACAAGAAAACACTCGAGCCAGTTTCGAACAATGTGTGACGTCGAACACAATGTTCGAAACTGGTTTGAATATGCACAGTTGAGCGTAGTATTAGTTTCCGCACTTTGCGACTACTCCTGCGGTATCTAGTTGGAGCCCAGCGGAAACCATTTCTTAGTCTACAACACAGTAATTTCGAAATATTTCTGCTCATGTAAGATAACCGGTGTCAAATTCACAACACAACTGTAATTTTTTTATAATTTTATAAAGCAATATTTTGGTGTAAAAGTCACTTATCACCTGTAAGTCTAATATCAGTCTACAGTGGAAAAGTAAATAAATATGATGCAACGAACAAATATTATTGTTAATTTAATTTTATTTATTTATGAATATTTCCGCTTACGTAAATTGTTAACAGCTCGGCACTTCTGTAATTTTATTGTTTAATAATATTTTTCTGTAACAATGAAAAGTAAATAAACATCTTTCAACCACCAAATTTTATTTTTATTTAAATCCCCTTTTTTATTAGAATAGACAACCTAGCGAGTTACTTCCACCTGATGGAATATCAAAAACACCTGCCCATAGATGTTCACAATAAAAGAGGTCTTGCGCTGGCGGTCTTTGACATAGGGAAAGTATATTCTCTAAGTTCTAAGGTTATCCCCTAACTTGTATCGGTTTGGAGATACTGCTGACTGCGGGAGATGATTTCAAAAACGGCAATGGAAGCCCTGTGTTCCACAATAATTATTATGAATAATCTCAACCAGGTAGATCATGACTAAAGGTATACCTTTCGAACAAACGATGACTAAAGAATGCCGGCTAAATTATGGCCTATTATGGGTCCCACAACAATGGGCCATTTTATGTAGAAGCAATAATATGTAAGCATTATTGTGTTTCGGTCCAAAGGGTACCGTAGCTAGTGAAATTACTGGGCAAATGAGACTTAGCATCTTATGTCTCAAGGTGACGAGCGTAATTGTTGTGCCACTCAGAATTATTGGGTTTTTCAAGAATCCTGAGCGGCACTGCGTTCTAAGGCAGGGTGTATCAATTAATATCAGCTGAACTTCCTGCACGTCGCGTTCCTTACTGTCATAAAAAAAGGTATGAAGAATTAATTGAAGCCTATTCTATATTCGTTATATATATATACACTGGCCTTCAAAAGTAAGTATCAGACTTTTAAAATTGGGATAACGTTTTAAGTTCACAAGATATACTTTCGAAATAAAAAGGAAAATTCTCCAAAGAGAATTTAATTTTGTACATAAAAACTTTATAGCCGGTAACCTTCTTTTAAGAATTGGCTGAAAAAAAACTTCAAAAACAAAACCATTCCTTTTTCAAAGTGGACGTTTCCGAATTACAATTTTACCATTCACATTTTTCTTTCTGTTTTAAATTTTTTTCAAGATCGATGGGTCTTGTTTTAAAAATTTATGCTAAAAAGCACATAGCATTTATTTATCATGTCTCTTTCAGTTGAAGAATGTGCTAGGATCATGGCTTTTCTGGAACTAGGCATCAGTATGCGTCGCACTGCAAGAATGGTTTGTGTTACGGTACGAACGGTCCATAAGGTAAAGCGAAGGTACGAAGAGACTGGACACCATCTGAGGAGACCTTGTAATGGCAGACCCAGGTGTACCAGTGCCCGAGAAGATCGTTATATTATTTCCACTGTGTTAAGAAATCGCCACCAAAATGCAGTTGAAGTCCAGCAACAGCTATTTCAGACCCGGAGGGACTACATTAGTGACAGTACAGTGAGAAGAAGACTTGCTGAAGCAAATTTGAAACCCCGAAGACCAGCGAGTGGCCCAAAACTCGAGAGACAGCATCGAATAGCGAGACTGCGATACGCCCGTGAACACATACAGTGGGATGAAGAAGAATGGTCAAGAATTTTGTTTGCAGATGAGTCTCGATTCTCCCTTTACACTTTTGATGGAAGGCGAAGTGTTTACAGGCGACCTGGTGAGCGATACCTTCAAGCCTGCATCTCAGAAAGAGTCCATTACGTTGGAGGCAGTGTACATGTATGGGCTGACATATCTTCAGAAGGTCGCACAGAGCTAGTAGCCATAGAAAATGGCACCCTCGCTGGGCAAAGATATGCTCAAGAGATTCTCAATGAGTATGCAGGGCCGTATTTAGCAAATATGGGTGATGGATCGATGCTGATGCATGATAATGCCTGGCCACACACGGCTCATATCGTACAAGAGTATATTCAGGAGGTCGGTATCAGCGTGATGGCTTGGCCATCAAGAAGTCCTGATCTCAACCCTATTGAACACGCCTGGGATGAGCTTGGGAGGCTAATCAGAAATCGCAGACCACCACCTACTACCCTCAGGGCACTAAAGCAGACCCTGGTAGAAGAATGGGAGAATATTCCCCAACATCGGCTCCGAAACCTAGTGTTCAGTATGCCAAACCGGCTCGAAGCTGTTATCAGAGCTCGAGGAGGCAATACCAGTTATTAAAAATTAAATAACATGTAATACATTTTAGTTGAATTTTTTTACACTAAACTAAAAATGTCTATTTTCATTGTTTTATCTTTTTTAAGTTAAAAATGTTACTAATGTATAATTTTAGTTTCTAAGAATTAAAGCCTATAAAATTTGCAACAAAACGTTTTTAATCTTAAATCTCTACCTTCTATAGTTAAGAAAACAATTTATGTTGAAAAGTGTGATACTTACTTTTGCAGGCCTGTGTAGGTCGAGTTGATTTATTAAAACTATTTTTTTCATCACCCAAGAAATGGATTTCGATAGTAATGCGGTATTTAGTTTTTTATTTATATGCAATGGCGAGTTTTGCAGACAATACGTAATGAACTCCACTATTCAGATTCAACAACACAAATGGAAGAATTTAATTAATTCTCTAACACAAGATTATACTACGTTTACAATGAGGATTTTACTTACAAAAGCTGGCTATGACTTTATTGCGCGTCTCCCTTGAGGTTCAAAGAGGTATTTCTATTTAAATTAAAGTATAAAACGATAGGGGATAGCAGTGTAAATTAATATTCACAATGTAATATTATTACAAGTCCTAGTAAAATTAAGAATTGTAAAATTATTGGGATAATTAGGAATATGTTTAACCATGATAAACTTTGTTTGATATGTGTTCTTGGTAAGATTAATTTAAAAAATTAAACTTTTGGATTTCTCTGTGAGATGTATATCAACTGATGCTATCTGTGTGAATGAAATACGCCTCTATGTCAATATATCATTATCTACACCTGGCTTCATTTTTTATACACAAGATAAGCTTTCAAGTGAGCATGGCCAAGGGGTAGTCATTTAAATTAGAAATAATCTTAATATACACTCATTGATTCGTTTCCTCGTACTAAAAATATAGAAGCAATTGGTATAAGTATACAGATTTCCACAATTGAGTACGTGATTGTATCGGCTTATCAATCTCCTAATTTACCACTTCTGAAGTCAGACCTTGATCTACTGTTTGATGTAGGCGGTCGTGTACTGATTGCTGCTGACTTTAATGCTAATCATAACTATTAGCGAAGTAGCTATACCAACAGTCATGGTAGGGTCTTGTTTCAACACATGTTAGCTAATGACTACTAAATCCACTCCAGTAGAGCAACTGAAGTTAATTATTTTTCCCGACATAGACCGTCAAAGCCTGATTTGGTCCTTACCAAGAATATTGTTAGCATAAGCGATATCCAAGCTGTAATAGCTCTCTCATGTTATCAATACCCTTTAATTTTTAGTATTCGTACGTACGCATAACGTGCCTCGACTTCATAGAACAGTTTCTTATCGCGTCAAAGGAGCCATTACAGGCCAAAAATGGATGAAATTATATCTCTCCATTCAACTACGTTTAACACTATAAATGAGATCAACTTTAGATTTAGATTAGATTAGATCTCAGATTACCCGTCCGTCAACAAGGTATTCATCGCGGTGCAATTACAATAATTATTATTCATTAAGTTCTTTGTCAAATTGTAATTAGAGTGATTGTAAATAGTGTGTTTTGAAGTGTAGTACATGGTTTAATGTTATCTCGAAATTTAACAGTGAATCGGAAAAGTTATTTGTGTTTTAAAATTTAACAATTAAGCAGAATAAAATTAAAATTCAAAATTACCCTCAAATGCTATAAAATATTACTTGTAAACAAAACCACTTCAATTTAATTACGAAACTGACAAGTGACAGCTGGAACATACGAGTCTGACATATATCATCTACAAACTTATGAGTGAGTGTCATTTCTTTTTTTTTTTTTGGCTTGGAATACTGAGACCTATATAAACAAAAGAAGGTCTTAACGTATTGGCCACGTGGGGCTGTGAATTCATTCCCGACCTAGTACTATCCGACTTGTTATTAAATTTAGAAATTTTATTTGTTAGTAAAATAATTTACGGATTTATACAATGCTACGTTCGCCATCTAAACAATATTCTAACTCTAACCCTGATTTGAGTTCTGAAAATGACTCCCAACAGTCTCAGGCACTAAGGAAACGTAAACAACCTCACTGTGAGTTAACAGAATCTTTCAAGCAATTCACAATTATGATGCAAAATACGCTTTCTGACTTTAAGTCCGACCTAGACATCAAAATATCAAAAATAGGAGAAAATACTGAAAATATCCGGCTGGAATTGGACGCATTGTCTGCATCAATGAATGAGTTTAAGAAAGAGCTGTGTTCTTTACGTAATGACCAAAAGACGACCAGTGAGCAGGTTTTGCAGTTAAGTGAGAAACAAGAGGCTTTGTGTAAAGAAATGGGGGATGTTCAAATCTCTATAGATTTTACTAACAAAATTAATGAAGATGTTAAGCTACGTGTTTCAAAACTTGAGAAAGATGTTAAAAAGTCGGATAACTCTTTATCTAAAATACTGTCACTTGAATCCAAAATCGAAATCCTGGAGGAGCAAGCTAGGAGCTGCAATATAGATATAAGTGGTTTACCCGAAAAAAGGAGTGAAAACCTTATTGAACTTATGGAGACTATATGCAGAACTATATGCTTCCCTATTGATCGGAAGGATATTATTGCTATACATCGAGTACCACAAGCTCTACTACAAGTGAACCGGCCTAAAAACATTGTTGTGAAGGTATCTTCTAGGATTCTAAGAGACAACATATTAAGTGCATTCCGAAAAAGAAAAGATATTACATCGGATCAAATAGGCATATCTGGAACGCCTAAACCAATTTATATGAACGAGCATTTGACGTTAGAAAAGAAAAAGTTGTTTCGTATCTGTCGGGAAACTGCAAAGAAAGAAAAATATCAATATGTCTGGATCAAACACGCAACAATACTTGTGCGGGAATCTAACAATCATGCGGCTTTCACAGAGTGATATATCTAAAATTAAAGCTGGTGGTAGCAGGATACTTAATGTCAACAAATAATTTATGTTACTTTGTTTTATCAATTTGCTATATTGTGCTATTTAAGTATTTTCACTGTTCATGTTTCCTTTTATGGTGTTTAGTTAAATATTTTTATACGAAAATAATCTCTTGTGTTGATGTCCGTACATAACGAATGGCGCTTGGATTGTAGGGAGTATAATTCAAACTCGGATCTCATTTATTCTACATTCTATTATTATATATTCTTATCTACGTTTATATAACTGAAATCGCAAAAATTGCTTTGGTAACGTACAATGGGCTTTATAATAATAAAGATGGCTAGCATTACGTGCTACTATCAAAATTGTAGGGGCATTCGCACTAAATTACATACGTTGTACATGAATATTCTTTCTCACGAATATGACTTAATTATATTAATAGAAACAAAGGTTGATACCTGAAATTGACAATAGTGAGTTCATAGACCAGCGCTACAATGTTTACCGTTGTGATCGCAACCGAAGTGCTACGAATAAAAAGGATGGGGGAGGCGTGTTAATAGCTGTCTTAAAGGGTCTACGACCAATGCCTATAGATTTAATTTATCATAGTAGTTCTTTACAAGGAATGGAACATGTAACTATTTCTCTTCCCAAGTCAAACGGTTCAAACCGACATATTATCACCGCAGTCTACATACCACCGAAAACGTCAATAGAGTCGTATATTGCGTACTTCGATTTATTAATAAGTACTCTAGAAGAAACAACTATAGAAAGTTTCTCGCTTTTTGGGGACTACAACATGCCAAATATAGAATGGGTGTCCAAGATCGATAGTCTTAAAGGCTTTGATTGTAAGGGCACATCCCCACTAAGTACTCACTTAAGTAACTTTTTGTCATATCTTGGGGCAGTGCAGTATAATTGTATTAGAAACGGAACAGGAAAAATATTAGACTTATTGATATCTAACAAAGAGGTTGATATCACTGTACCTACTATTCCGCTTTTACCCATAGATAACCATCATTCCCCATTTTGTGTTTCAATCGCTTTTAAGGTTGTTTCTTATCATATGCCGCGGTGCCCACTATTAAAGTATAATTTTTATAAAGCCAATTTTGACTTTATAAACAAGGACCTGGACAATCTTGACTGGCCTACGATACTCAGTACAAGCGATGTAGACGAAGCTGTTGATATTTTTTATAACTCAATTTTTGGTATAATTAAATTATACACTCCTCTAACAAAGCAAAAATCTACTAGATACCCTATTTGGTTTGCATCATCGTTAATTCACATTGCTAAAAACAAGAAAAAAGCTTGGGTTAGGTGGAAGAAGTATAAAAACGCTTCTGATTATGAACAATTTTCTTTATTCAGATCTAGGTTTAAATTAGAATGTAACAAATGTTTCACAAAATATTTATCGTCAGTTGAAGATAGTATAACAAAAAATATTAAACATTTTTGGTCATTTATATCAAATAAAAAAACAAAATGTAGTATTCCTTCGTACATGCGTTACAAAAATCTTCAATCGATTGAACCTTACAGAATTTGTCGAATGTTCTCTGATTTTTTCCACTCTGTGTATGAACCTTCCTCTCTTTCACTCAATACATGGTCGCCCCCGCCAGAATCAACGGCGAATGATATAACTTTAGACTATGTACACCTCACCGAAAATAAGGTTCGAGTAGCATTAAAAACCCTGGATTCATCAAAAGGTACTGGCCCTGATGGGCTGCCTGCATTTTTCCTTGTTAGAACGGCTAATGCCATTTGCAAACCTTTACACCTGATTTTTAATAAATGTATTTTATATGGTGTTTTCCCTGAAGTATGAAAACGTGCAAACATTGTACCAGTTCATAAGAGCGGCTCTAAACATTTAGTGGAAAACTATCGTCCCGTTTCTATTTTATGCGAAGTAGCAAAGGTTTTTGAACGACTTGTTCATAATGAACTTTATCCTGTTGTCCATAGTACAATTTTAGAGGAGCAACATGGTTTTGTTAAAAAGCGATCTACTATTACCAACCTAATTAATTTCACTTCTCTTCTATTTAATAATATGGACAATAACGTTCAAACAGATGTGATTTATACTGATTTTATGAAGGCATTTGACAAGGTGGACCATGAAATTTTGTTAGGTAAAATTGCTTTTAATGGTATACGTGGTAATTTGTTACGCTGGTTTTCTTCTTATATTACAAAAAGAACTCAAAAAGTAGTTATTAATGGATTTAGGTCTGAAAGTATAGATGTCACTTCTGGCGTACCTCAGGGCTCCATACTTGGACCTCTCCTGTTTATTATTTATATTAATGACATAAAGCAGTGTTTTGATAATTGTAAATTTTTACTATATGCTGATGATCTAAAAATATTCAAGTCAATTACAAACCTCAACGATTGTGAGTTAATCCAACAGGATCTAAATAGATTATCTGATTATTGCAGAAAGAATAAATTAACATTAAGCCTACATAAATGTAATTCTATCAACTTTTCAAAAAAAAATGCATTATTAATTATAATTATTCTCTTTCTAATGTTACATTGAGTAAAGTTTTATCTGTTAGGGACCTAGGAGTTATCTTGGATAATAAATTACACTTAAATCTTCATATTGACAAAATTGTTAACACTGCTTTCAAAATGTATGGATTTATCATGAGAACATCCATTGACTTTAAGAAGCCCTATACTTTTTTACATTTATATAAATCCCTTGTACGTTCCCAATTGGAATATGCCGTTCCTATTTGGCACCCTTTTTATAAAAAGTATTACGAAATGATAGAAAATGTCCAACGTAAATTCTTAAGATCCATGAGTTACAGATGCTATGACAATTACAATATGTCGTACGCAGATTTGATAGATAAGTATAAACTACTATCCCTTCAATCAAGGCGCAAACTTCTTCAATGTATGTTTCTGCACGGCATTATACATAGCAAATTTGATTGTACAGAATTGACCAACAAATTAAATTATGTTATTCCTAGAACAGCCCATATCCGAGGACTGTGTAATCGTAAACTTTTTGCAACAGGTAAATTTCGTACTAATGCAGGAATAAGATCACCTCTGCATCAATTAGTTGACAATTACAACAAAGAATTCATTAGTGTTGACATTTTCCATTTATCCGAGAGCCAGTTCAAGTGCCAAATTAAAAAAAAAATACTGGATAATATTTGATTTATTTACATACATTCTTTTAAATACCTACTGATCATCATAAGTACTTTAGGTTAATATCATTGTATATATAGTCATAATTTAGTGTAGATTTGTGTAGATAATTATTTCTTTTGTTTTCCTTTTTGTGTTTATTAATTGTTTGATTTCTATAAATTTAATTTACTCCAACTAGCCATAATATTAAGAACATTGTGTATTTCTCTTTAGTTTCAATTAGTATTGTATAAACATTTATTTTTGTACCTAACATTGAATACCTCTAAGTTTTTCATAGTAAGATGTGGATAGCGTATCTGACTACAATTTTATTAGACTTAATTGTTATTTCTTTATGTATCTACTTTGTAAGTTGTAGTTGTTTGCTTTTCCTAATAAAAAAAAAAAAAAAACTTGGCTGTTGATCTCTTGCACTCTACACTTCTTGCCGCCAAAGAGTATGGTGTTCCAACTACCATGACTAAATTACAAACCCCTAAGCTACCCCGCTATATTTTGAATATTAGAATAATAAAAAATATATGCGAAGTGTAATAAACAGACTTTGCCACCTCATGAAATGTTAGAATCCACCTTGACAATACTTGGAATCATGAGCTAGCTAAGGTTGATAATCCCTCAGCCAACATATGGCGCATTACAAAATCCTTAAAGCCTAAGTAAGTCTACTGTAATTCCGAAAAAGTCTTTTCATAGAGTGTGGCATGAGGGCTTACTACACAAACTAGTCATTCTACATGTTCCACTAGACCTTGTAAAACTGATTAAGTTCTATTTTTCCGACTCCCAATTTATAGTTCACTAGAACAAATCCAAGTCATCATGCTTTCTATAACTTGCTGGTGTTTCTCAGGGATCTATTCTAGGCCCATACTTGTTCCTTTTCTTTCTTAATGACATCCATATCCAACCACGTTCTAGCCTTGCATCTTTTGCGGACGACACAGCCTCATACATGATTGATCTGACAATGTCAATCTTATAATTAGTAGATTACAAGTTGCAATCGAATTGATTTGTACATATTTCTCTAAATTGAAGCTTAAATTAAACGAGTCTAAGACGGAGGCAATCTTGTTTATACGTCATCGTAAAGCCCTGAAACGACGTCTTATCATCGCTGGTGATGAAATCACCTGGCGAATTTCTATTCAGTATCTTTTGCAGTTTTAATGGATAATAAACTCCACTGGTCAAAGCATGTTAAGCACGTACACGTAAAAGGTGCCCAAGCCCTGGGTGCCCTTAGTCCCGTTTAAAATCGCTAAAGTAATTTAAGCCTGTACACTAAACTGAGAATATACAGTACTCTCGTTCGTCCCTGCATTACGAATGCATGTTCTGTTTGGAGTTCTAATTGTAAATCTAATTATAAGTTGCTTCAAATATTTCAAAATAAAGCAATAAAAATTGCTCTTAATACCCCTTTTACAGTCCATTCTCAGTTATTTTACCTCTGACAGAAGTCATAATGTGTTTTCTTTATGTTCGTGTTTCTGTCGAGTCGTTTTGTAAAGTTCCTAGCGTTTTTCTTTAATATTTGTGAAATTTCATCTGTTAACATGCCGAAAAGAATTCAAGGTAGCGGAAGAAATATTATATTATCGGTGCGTAATATCTGTGATAGAGAAAAACAAAATAATGCTCCTTTAATTCCATTTGAAAAGGTTCGTCAACGAATGGCTGCTGTGAAAGATATGTAAATTAGGGTTACCCATCTTTAAATTTTTTCCCAATTTTACTGGAAACTTGATGTTCTAAAGAAAGATCCTTATGGAAAGGCTTGACACTGTAGCGGAGGTACCAGGTACAAGGAGGAGTAAGAAGGTGTCCTAAAAACGGTTTTACTGGCGTGCGATGTTCATGGAGTTGGTGAAATGGGATTTATACCACCTGCCTTATTAGTTAAATCCCAGTCAAAATCGGGTGACTACCACGATGACATGAATAAAACAAATTTTATGAAATTGCTTCAGGAAAAACTTATTCCTAACTTGCCAACTTATAACTTAGAAGTTATGGAATATGCCCCTTATCACTGCAGAAGACTGGCAAAAACAATGCGAACATGTGCGCCACATTGAAGACAAGTTATGTGATAGAGATGGGTTTATGGATACTGCTATGGACAGATTCATAATAGAATTGAATGCTGAGTCTGATACAGAATCTGAAAACAGTTACGATGATTCATCTGATTGTGATTATTCATCATCGGCAATCCTTTACGTATCAAATATAACATAAATTATGGTAAGCAAATTTATGTACAACCGATGATTCCAAATATAGATCAATTTAAATGCGTTCGTCTGTCCCGATAACAAGAGATCCTATTACAAACTACGTTCAAATATATCATTATATTGTATAAAAAAAATTATCAGCATTACCGTAAAATTTAACAAGTTGTATAAGGGAGTCATAGAAACTAAATATGGCAACATTACGCTCAGGTTAGCTAACCTAACAGCTAGAGGTAAAATAACTGTGAACGCACTGTAGAACAAACCTGACAAACACAGAATTAATTTTCCAATTGTAATTGACTTCACTTACATTTTACATAAAAAGTTAACTAACAAAAATCCATTGATTTCTAATATTCATAATATACACGCGTCACTTTCCACAGCACTACCTTTTGTTTCCTTCAACTAAAATCTGACGCGAGCACGAGCATAACAAACAATTGGAACCCGGGGCACAGGGGGCCCGCTGTAATCCCGCTCAGTTCCTCGCGCCGTGAGATCCGGGGAGGCGAGGTGGCTCGCTACTCTGTGCTTGTATTTGGTTGTACATTGATATGGACATAATTATATAACCTTTAATGACCTTTATAACTTATAACCTTATTATTATTACTTTATAATAAATAATTTATAACCTTTGGATTTGTGAATATATATTGTAACAAGCGTAATCATTTTCAAATAATACGCATTGGATGATATTGTTGCAATTTATTTAAAATAATTATAGCAACTATTCTAAAATTTTGTAGTTTAATCAACATATTCTTACCGCCTCTAAAAGCTGCATCGATAATAATATAATTAGGAAATAAGATCAAAAAGGGTTTTTAAGCTTCTAAGAATAAGTTTTAAACAACACAAAGATATATTCGAATAGAAATTTATATCCCATGAAGACAAAAAAGTCGCTTGCCCGAGGGTACAAGCTAAATAGATAGGTTGTTAATTTATTATTGCTAAACAATTAGGTGTAAATATGATAAAAAATACTATGAATTGGTACTGAATTATATTTATATTTTGGTGCAAGGAGAGTAAAGGAGCCTATTAGTAAAGTACAAAGTAGCAACTCATAATTGGTTATAAGTCGTTTAATGGGTTATGGTACGAGCTGAAAGCGATTTTATTTTCACACCATATTAGTATTGTTTCGTACATCAATTAGCATTATTTTAATATCATTATTAATACTCTCTTAAGTGAGATTGCTTCTTTGGTATATTTTGTAAAACTGTTATAAATTTATGCTCCCTTACATGACAAATTATTTTTTTCGTAATTACTCCTTATTTTGAGTAGTATATAATTTTTTATTGTAAATATGTAAGCGATCACATATTTATTATATCACAGATTTAATATATATATATATATATTTTTTTTTTAATTTCATTATATATTTTCCTAATAACGAAAAAACCTTTGAATGTTTGCGTTCTACATAAGCACGCCAAGTAACTGTCACGTACCACACCAAATTTTTTCTCTATTTGATTTTGGAACGAAGTTCCTTGTGGGACGATGCGGAGGGGTACCCTAGCCGGGAAGAAAAGTCCGGAACGTAACCCATGAAGTTTAACAACTCTCTTCATGTACGTCGAAGCGTTGCTACGCGACAATATCTTACTGATTACTTAATGCAACCTGAATAACATAACAAATAAAATAATACACCTTATATAAAAAAATAAAAATAATCTTTAATGAATTATACACATACAACCACAAAAATAAAACACCTGGTAATCATACATAAAACCAAACAGGAAACACGTGTTGCTTGTATGTGAAATGTTTTAAATAAATTTTTATTTTTTTACTAACATAGTATTTGTTGACTTTATACTGTATCACTTTCTATCACTGTATTGAATTCACTTTTTATTATATTTTTAGGAACCAGAAGTGTTAGTTAAAAAACAATAAATCCACAGGCTAAGCGTAATTTACTTTAATTGATTAATAATTAAATAAAAATAGAACAATGAATTAATATCACAACCTCTGATTCAAAATAAATCAACTTACAAAAATAAAATAATATAATAACTTACTGTAAATCACGTCAGTCACTAATTCAACGAATTCACTCTACCATGTCCAACGAGCAAATGCCCCGAGCACTTTTTTTTTTGAGAGGAGGAAATACTGGTGACGGTTTGCGGCTATAACCAAAAGGGATAGCCGCTTCCGACCCCCGTTGCTCCCTGCCCTCGGTGGGGAGGCTACCTCAGCTTGGCTCCATCAGCGGATCCTCTAGTCCAGGTTGTGGCTTTGCTTAAAGCCTCGAATGTCACATTCGACGAGTCACATCTCCTCGAAAGCATCACCTCAATTCAGCCCCTCGCTGACTCCCCCGCGTCCCCCGACGAGCCCTATGCTCATTCCCTAGTCCCTGCAGACATGGAGCTTTCAGACTCCGCCACCTGCGGCCGCAAGCGGCCAGTCCATTCCTCCTCGGAGGACTCAGATAACGGAATAAATACTCACTGGTTCCGTACTCGATACCTCTCTCCGTCTCTATCGTCCCTCTGACGATTCATTCCAACTGGTTCGGTCCAGGAAGAAGCGCCAGTCAAAGCGCATCAGGTCCGAGAAGAATTCAACCTCCTCTTCCACCCCAGTACCATTAATGTCCCTTGACATTAGTTTACCCCCGGACTCTGTCCCCTTCTCTTGTCAACCGGCGATACGCTCGCCCGTTCCCTCTAACAACAAGCCTCCACCGCCAATCTTTCTCCGAGATAAAGCAAAGTGGACATACGTAGCCCAGCTTTGTACCGATCACAAGGTGCGATATACCCGTGCCTCAAACACAGGTGAGGCAATACGCATAGTCGTACCGACCACGGATGACTTTCGCAACCTCACTCTCCTCCTCTCACGTAAGAACGTGCCTTATCACACTTATGCGCTCCCGGAAGAGCGCAAGGTCAAGGCTATCCTCCGTGGCCACCCGTACGAGCTCTCTAATGAGCTCATACAGACGGACCTTGTCAAGAAAGGCGTTCCGGTTGAGGCTGTACATAAAATGTACAGCCGTACCGGGAAGAAGTACCCGATAGCGTTAGTCATTTAAACTAACGTCTCTGAAGCCAGGGAACTTTTCAAAGAAAAGCGCACCGTATGTGGACTCTCCAATATACTTGTGGAATCCCCACACAAACGGGGGTTTCCCGGTCAATTTCACCGCTGCCAGATGTATGGTCACGCAGCGGCTAACTGCTCCGCCCCTCCCAGGTGCGTAAAGTGCCTTGAACCCCACAGCACCAAAGAGTGCAAACGCACTCGCGATGAGGTAACACCTCCCGCATGCGTGCTCTGCGGGCAGGAGCGCCATACCGCGAATTATCGCGGATGCCCTCGTGTCCCTCGCTCTAATAAGCAGACTTCTAGGCCACCTCCGGCCTCTAACTCCCAATCCCATTTTCCTCATATGAGGAATGAAACTTACCCAACTCTCCAGCTCATGGAGTCAATCAGCCCCTCCCTCTCAGGCATCCAATGCCTACTCCCGCAACGCTCCGGCCACCTTCAGTGGCCCCAGGTGGGCAGTACCTCCCCAGGCTCAATCACAGGTGCAAAGCCCCGTGAAAGACCTCTACACCTCACTAGGCGAAGTCCAGATCCAAGAAATC
Source organism: Leptidea sinapis (assembly GCF_905404315.1). NCBI lineage: Eukaryota > Metazoa > Arthropoda > Insecta > Lepidoptera > Pieridae > Leptidea > Leptidea sinapis. The sequence continues at coordinate 22,931,917 of NC_066312.1, read as the reverse complement.
TCCGTCCTGGCACGGACACTCCGAACGGCTAAGTCCTCCAAGGAGTGCTTGTTTGCGCTGGCGGAGCACCACCAATTGGTTGCCTCCTTGTAATGCCTAAAGCGCTTAACGCTTACCACATTGTGCGGTACGAGTGAAGCCTAGGGGCGTATCACTCGATCTAACCAATCACTCCTTTTCTCCTCTTTCAATCTTTCGTCTGACCTGGATTGACAGGTACTAGATACATGTAACCTCACCTCCCATTTGTGATCATCCTTCTGATGTCACCAGGTCCCAATTAGATAGCACCTTTTGTGCAATTCCAGCGAACACTCCCAAGGGAGTATCGCTTGCGCCGCTCTTCCCCAAGAGATGGTCGCCTCCGATGAAGGCTTAGAGGGCACACTGCCCAAAGCCAACCTCAGGTGGTGTTTAGTGGGTAGGCACTTAGGTTTTTACGTGAGTCCCACATAACCAACGCAGACTTAGGCTGCGTTGGTATGCATGAGCATTCACCACCTCCCTCCCGTCGTTATCCCGGAGGGTAGCCCTTTCCCATTGTCTGGGCGCAAAAAAAAATCCAAAAAAAAAACCGCGCTACTAGCATCTGTGTGGAGCTCAACAGGTAAGCTTGGATCAAAGATTGCAAGTATTGCCTCACTTGTCATTTTTTGAATAATGTATCGCCGGACGCGATTTTGGTCCGGTCCCCGATTGAATTTAACACCTTTTTTAGTGAGGCGTGATATGCATGCAGACTTTGTTGCATAGCCCTCGATGTAGCGATGAAAATACCCTGCAAGTCCCAAAAATTGGTGAACCTGTTTGACGTTACTTGGGATGGGAGTGTTTATTAGAGCTTAAATTTTTCGAAGGCTCGGTCTAACCTGACCATAACGAATGACCCTACCCAGATACTCCACTTCTGTGGTAAGAAAAGAATATTTGCGAAGGTTGATCGAGAAACTGGCCTCGCAATAAACTAATGCCTTCACTGATTGTCATACTTAATATCAACACGTTATCAATGTATACTAAAACATTGTCGGTTTTAACTGTTCTGTTAGCTGTACCAGATATCAAAAACGTAGAAGAATCATTGATTACAGACATTAACGAAGCTCACTCTTCGCAATAAAGGGGTCTATTTACATCATCATGTACAAAGGTGTTAACAGAATTTACTTTTAGCGTTGGGTTTAAATTATGAGTCAGATATTGTTTGTGTTTCGTCCGAATAAAAGTAACTCCATCCCTATAAAGAACATCTATACCGATTATAATAGGTGTATTCATAGATGATGCGGGAACAATGATAAAATCTACGCAATATTATTAAACTCAACTGTAAGTGTGACGTATTCGTGAGCTTTGATTTCTCCGTCACTTAATCCTTTTAGAACACAATTGGTTTATTTTCGTTGACAAGCAAAGTATTTTAAAATCCCGGATGATATCAGAGATACATTAAGCGCACCGCTATTTATTAAGACGTCCACAGGTATGCCTTGTATAACCGCCGTAGTTATATCATTGTTAGCGGAGTTATTTGGAAGTTCATTACATAAATTAACTTTACGGTGATTGTTGTTTTGTGCCAAAGATCTATTTTTCGCAAAACCACTCGTTTTCTTTATGTCCAACCTTTTTACAAAAAGTACACGTATTTTTTGAGTTTGATTCGGAAGTCTTGAGTTTTGTAGGACATCTAATACTTGTATGACGGATAATTTTACGCTAACGTAATAATGACCGATGTGCATACTCGCCATAAGTGGGAAATTTATCGGAAGTCGTGTTTACAATCAATGACCATGACCGACCAGGTTCTAGCATCTCCTTTCGGACAATGAGCTGCCCGTGATAAGCACTCTAAATAACCCAAGCGATTCGCCACCCTAGCACGCTCTACCTCGTCACACCACACCTCAAAGTTGTTGATAGCAGGGTCAAAATAAGACATAACTATTACGAGTTATGAGATTTTACCTGACCTATCGCGACAAGTGCGTCTGCAAGAGCTTTAGTGCCAGACGCATCATCCCTTTGAGGTGTGCTGACACGATGCGTAACCAATGGTGTTTGGGACAGGCTCGCGTTACTCTCTTCGATAGCATTTAATCGCGCCACTATCGACCCTAATGCCTGTTTGACGGTTGTACGAGATCGAGATCTAGACCGCGAACGATAGTCATGAGAACGGCGACGAGACCGCGAGCGAGATCTACGCCGAGAAGAATAGAAGCGAGAGTCGCGAGAATTGCGGTGAGACCGCGAGTGAGATCGATGACGGCGTCGACGTGATTTGTTTCGAGTACGCTTTGTCTTGCGACAAGGCGACTCATCGGAACTGATTGATCGTAGCATTGGTGGTTTGAGCAGAGGTTGCGTGTTTTACTTCTTTTGTAATTTGTAACAAAGCGAATAAAACAGATATACTCAAGTTCCACGTGGGCTACAGGCTCTATCCCACTTCTGATTTTAGGAACCAGAAGTGGAGATAATAATTTCACAGGCTAAGCGTAAATTACTTTAATTGATTAATAATTAAATAACATAGAACACTGAATTAATATCACAACCTCTGATTCAAAATAAATCCACTTTCTCTTGGGAGAGAGTGGCGCAAGCGGCACTACCTGTGGAGTATCCGCTGAGGCACTCTAATGCAAGCCCTTTTGTACCTGTCGTTTTGTAACTGTCGTTGGGTGACGTCACAATTTTCAGCAATTTATAAAGGTGTATCCTAATAAAATAAAATGTTTTCTATGAAATTAATTCACAAAATAACTTAACACGAATACAAGCCACGCTTAGATCATAGAACGTTAGTGTGTGTGTGCTGTAAAGAGTAACCATATTCATATAAATTGCTGTTTGTTTGTATATATATTTTTTTAATGAAATAGGAGGACAAACGAGCGTATATAACCTGGTGTTAAGTGATCACCGAGTGTACCGATGTTTTGATACCGTTTTCACAAAAATATGGCTCAGTCACTCCTTCATATCTAATACCCCACCGAACCATCACTGAAGTCGGATAGTGCCCACGTTGCACTCAGTCGACTAATTCGAAAGTTTCCTTAGAGCTTTGAGCATTAATAGGGTCATAATGTTTGTTAAAATGTTGGTCATATGTAAAAATTTTCTCATCTCAAAACAATATTTTTCTGTGACCTCCATTTGCCTACCGCTTCAGTAGTTGTTTAAATTTTACCACTCTATTCTTTTTTAAATTATTAGTTAAGAAATCACCAAGTACATCTATTATAGACTGCATCAAGTCATCTTTTAAAATACGCTACATGCTTCTGGGTGCTATCTTCATCTTCCGAGATAATATATTTTGCTTTCGGACAGGATTTCTTCGAATTCTTTCCCTTACTGCTTTGACCACCTTTTTCGTACGAACACTACGTGGATTCCCAAATCATTATCTGTCGCAAACAGGGGAGGTTTTATTGTACCTATAAATAGCCCGTTACACAAACATTTTACTAAGATCAAGCATATGGAGACCTTTAAAATTGTATTTGGCTCGATACCTACTTTGTGCAATGGAATCACAGCGATTCGGTTCTCTTTACCACCCCACTCCATTTTAATATCGCAAAATAATGTACATTGAGGCGCCAAAATGAGAACACTCAATGAACAATCATATAAAAATTACAGATTCCAAATTCAAATGTAATTTTTTTTTATTGTAGCAGTATTTATGGCCAGACTAAATAATGTGGTACCACAATGTGGTAAGATATTTTCTTGGTTTTGTAGTAGATATTACATACCTACATTTTGTTTATTTAACTCAGACGATCCACATATTGTGAGTTCTGATTGTGTTTCGGTTTCTTTTTAGTTTGATCTATAGTTGGTTTCTTTTGTTAATATATTCTGTTATAATTTTGCTATTAGGTATATTCTTTTTGTGATTGTACTGTATTTAGTTATTTGTGGTACTTTATATTTAATTATTTCGTTCTTTGCAATAATTTATATAGAATTGTCGGTTCGTAGTTTTTGTTCTCAATTTAAGTTGTTCTACTACCATTTTATATAATCTAGAAAAATCTATAACTTTATAGCTCAACATATAATATATTTTTGTGGTCTAACACCCAATTATAGCAAAAGAAGGTGATAATTATTATTAATGATTATTTTCGAGGTTGCCATGTTCCTATTACAGAACTAAATGTTTCTTTTGTTTTAAATCTAGTGCTCATATATATCATGGAATAATATAATTTTTGTTTTTGTATTTTACTTGATAAGTCAATATTCACGTCACCATAGACAATTGTTCCTCTTTCGCTAGTAATTGTGTTTCATAATCTACTAAAAATCATTCAATTGATCATAATCATCAATAACATCATTTTTATTATTTATTTTTGTTTTATTTTTTTATTTCTAGCTTTGGGGCAATTACCAGTTATATATATATCTTTTAAATCACTCATTTCTGTTTCAAGTGTTTAAATTTTTGTCTCTGAAACACTATTATTATGTTCAGATATTTCAGTTTCAGTTTCAACAGAAGATTTCTCTGTGTTCAGGCTGTCCACAGAAGATTGCCAGCTTTTAGTTGATTTTTCAAGTCCCTAATATTCTTACTTATGAATTTTAGTGTTACTTTTTACTTTTAAATTTCACGAAAGGCTCTGTGCAATTAAACTGGTTTTCAGTCTGTCTACCTTTTCTAAGAACAATCGTCTATTCAGTTGATCCCTTAGATGCCGACCAATATGCCAGTGAACCGTTTCGGCTACGTGGTGATGTCCGTTATATACTCCTCACTTGTACCACACGAGAGAAATAACCAACACTATATAGTTGACATATTTATGTATACTCACGCGTCTCGCAGTGCTTGTGAATTTTCACAGAGCGAAATGAAAAATATTGATATGTTTCGTATTGTGTCGTATGGTGTATTATAATCGGCCATTGACGCCTTTGCGCTGCATAAGAGGGCTGGCTATATATGGATGGAATATAATAAATAATAATAACTTATCTTAGCGAATCATTAAGAGAAAGATTTTTGGAAATTAACATAATATTAGGCTCTCAATAACGAGGTCTCATATAGCCCACTGGTTAGTGACCCTGTCCATTGAGCTAGAGGTCTCAGGTTTGAATCCCAGTAGGTGCAAACATATTTTCACTATATGACTTGTAGTTGACACAATGGAGCCACATGAAACTCGAAATCTTTTTGGTTTATCTTTTTTTAATTTATTTTATAAAAGTTATATGCTCAATACAAGATCGAAGTAAGAAGAGAGCCTGCCTAAACAGTTTCATGAGCAAAGTATCACATACAAAAGTTAAATACATAAAACAAATTTAACGCGATGAATATGGATGTTTGATAGCGAGTCATGGATGTTTATATGTAATTACTAGCTGACCCAGCAAACGTCGTAGAAGACCTACCAAATATATTGTACTACTATTATTGTATTCGATTGACATCTCGCAACCCTATATCGGTTTGGTGGATGGAACAGAATAATATAAAAATCGTGACATAACGAATGCTGACTAAACTAACTAACAATGTAACATAAGAATTTTATATATAAGACGTATGTTGAAGTATGGTATTTATAAAATATTTACAATACTTAATGTTATTATATGAAGTAGTATACTGGCGGCATTTCCGTGAGTAGAAGATTTCTGTAGCTCTTTTGAGGCGCTCAGATAATACCTTGTACATTTTCACCCCTGGGCCAAGTCTCTCGACACCAAATGGCACAAATATGTAAGATACACTAATAGCGACGTATTTGCGACGTTTGCATCTTCGGCATTCAAAGCAGCAGCCCCAGCACCAATTGAAGTACGCAGTTGGACACGAGGAGACAGAGATCGACGCAAGTAGCGTCCCACACCCGTGCCCAAGCCACTAGGGCCATATATTCCATCAGGACTCTTATCATCCCGAAGGATTTCATAAAACAGCTCGTATATTAAGAGCGGTAATTGCCCTGCAGATGACTTAATTTATGTCCGCAATGTACAAGATAATGTACCTGCATGCCACATCGGTATTGATATGGTTCATTTAATTTTATTTCTAGCCGGAGTGTATACTTGCTGATAATGTAATTTTATAGAATAGCGTTCCAATCAGCGCAGAATGCAACACGCAGACGAGCGCGCAATATTCTGTCAGTATATGTGATCAAAGATCATCAAAGGCTATCTTACAAAGACGTGCGTCCTGTACTTTTTGACACTTTAAATCTTCTGGAAGATTATGAATACTCACAATATTTACGTAAGATTTTTTAATTTCGTTATATTTCAATTAGCTTTGCAATCTCCGTACTTGGTACATAACACACAGTTCTAGTTTATATGGAAGTATCCAGCCCTGGTCTGTAGTTCTAGTAACGAAAGGCAGCGTACTATAAACTGAAGATAGAAACGCTGGTAATGAAACGCCCGGTACTTTAAGAGTTCCGAAACCACAAAACCGTATTGGAAAAGAGGCTTGAGCCTATACCCAATCGATAAACGCGCAATTCGAAATGGTTTCTAAAATATTTTTAAATCAATTATCAATCACATAAATTAATCTTGAAAATTTTCTTAATAGAGCATTTGCTTACATATTTGGAGCATATTTTGCTCAAAAATTTGGTTGCTTATTAAGATAATAAATAAGTAATGAAATAAAAAAATGTTCACTTCTGATAAGTTCCTATCATCCATAGTATTTTAGTAGATACAGAAATCTTATAACTATGTTAGTAAATTCAAGTGCTTAGAGACACGCTAGTTTCAGTAATGCACTTTTGATTTATGTATTTTAAAAACAAAGAAGAATCTCCTTGTTATAGTATTCAGGATCGAGTTGGGTTGTGAAGAGCAATGATGCATATTTTTGTAAGATTATGGGATGGAAATTATAGCCTTGGGCTTGCGTGAGAGTACTAGATGCACTGCAGAAGCGGGGAGGCCCCATCAGCATTCTCAATCCATTGTTATATTGGACCCGCAGAGCGCTGAGAGTCCGCTGAGTTTAATTGGTCCACAGCCTGCACGTGTACAATTATTGCGTGGCACTTATTTTAACGGGATAACTACAGAACGTGCAGAACTGCGTCACACTGCGTGCCAACATAGACATAGATAGCTTATCGACCCATCTGTTTATTTGATTGTAGTACCAAAACTGAAAGATACGATATCCATTTTCTGTTCTTGTCTTTAAAATGATCCACCAAATCATATTAGCTTGGCCGTAATACTGTCTGGTTGATCACCACCCCCGGACACTCACAGGAAGGCCTGCCTTAATATCGAACTTTTTTGTATCTTCCAGAACCTTTGAAAGTTATTGACTTTATGATAAGAAGCTATAATATCAAGCTTAATTTGTTAAAAAAAATTAAAACAAGACCTGACCATAGTTCAGGCCTGTATGAGAACTAATCTTGAATAATCAGTCCGAAACTTTATTAACATTTTTGATAATATCATCGTTTAAGATCGATGGAATGGAACAGGAAATAATGGAAATCCAAGAAGGTGAAGTAAATTCTCATCAAAAATTTAATTATTGGGGGCCAGAACATCTTATTTAATTATCTCAGCCAGCAACACTTTTTAAATTAGCTATGAGAATAATTTTGGTAATATGTCGCTAATGAAATGATCAGAAATTAATTTATCGAACTTGTGGAGCATCCGAGAAACCTCAAATTAGTGAAGCCTTACCACCGAACAGAAATTGGTTTTGGCTAATTCGACCGTTTAAAGATGATCGTCTTTTCTATGTATTCTCTCAATATTGGTAGATATTCTTTAAATAATGGTAAATAAATTCTAATACTTCTATGTGTTAGTGTGATAATTCTACCGCAGAGATTAAAATGTAAATTTCACAACAATAATAATTTACTGTATTTATGATATCTGTTTAGTGATTATAAAAGCCTCAATAGTTAATTAAAGTTTTAATAGTAAACCCGCTCGGGGATGTGCACTCAAAATGAAACATGAAATAAAACCACGATTGCAATTTAAATCTGGTTCGATGTGAAATCCAAACAATAATATGTAACGAATTTTATTGAAAGAACTACGATTAAGCGGGTCCATAGGTATATACCACAGTACAGTTTAATTCATTTCAGCCGGAAGAGGTTCACTGCTGGACAGACATCAATTTTAATTATGCTCTGGCTTCAGAATTCCAATTCAAATGTTACATTCCTCAACTTTATAGAAACATTATAATTGCGAAAGTTTCGAATTAATATACTGTTCTGAAATGTTGAATATTTGAAATCTAGAAACCACGTACTCCTACCTAAAATGCCTCAAAGCATATTTTAATCCTCTAGCACATGAGTAACTAAATAGTACAGAGACAAAGCTTCATACAACCACGCGAAATGGTTGCACTACTACAATAGTCCGGTGCATGTGTGAGTGTCAACTGGCCGGCTATTGCTTAAGCGGCGAAACTGGTTATACCCGGTTGACGATCGCACTGCTAGTTGACAATCTCATAGTTAACGCCACAAAACAGCTTAAGGAGATTAGAATGGCCTTGTTGTCGTACCTAATTGTAAACAATGTCGATATTATGTATGTGTATACATTTGTACATACACAGAATAGGTAAAAAAGGCTGAAAGGGTAATGTGAGCGTAAAAGCCGCGCCGTTACTATGATTAAACAATCATACTTATACCATTTAATGCGTTCACCGCTGGTAGTTTTTTTGACTGCTTGCAGTTTATGTTTAGAGTGCGTCAGGAACGTAGCTACGACGAATAGTATTATAATACCGTGTTTTGCTATTAATAACAAGTAATTAGTAGTAAGTAACAAGTAATTAGCAGTAAGTAGTAACTAATTTGTTCAGTACTTTAGAGAGATTCTTAGTATATAGTCGATTCTTACTGAGTAAAATTTGTACACTAAATATATTTGGAAAATGTAACTGTAATCTACGAATTCGGTATGTCAAAAAGGTTGTTACACGTTAAATTCATCAGTTATGCTTTAACTTAACAAAAATATATAACAACAAATACTATACAATACATTTACATAAAAATTACGTTTAACTTATTTTAAATGTATTTATAATGTTACCTGCTATGTAAAGTATCCTTATGTTGTTAACAAATATTATATAATTTATAATACATATATTATATAAAGATTAAGCACTAGTAACTATATTTACAATACTATGACTACATAAAATTAAAACTATCATTACGTGGAAGGGTACCAAGGATACTGGCAGCATTTCCGCGTTGAATATCTAGGCTGATCTGTTAACCGAGATAGCTGCCAGCGCTTGGGTTTCCAGTAGCCTTATTAAGGGGCGAAGAAAATATTTTGAACATTCTCCGCGCCTCATAATACATTGATGTAAATTATCGACATAAATATCGATAGAATTTTTTCATTTGTCAACCACTATGGTGTGACAAATATAGATACTTTTAACAATTCACTAGGTATGGGGGTAGTGTTTAATCGTTGAATATTTTCGATTATTATTCTCATAGAACTTGCAATCGATAGTTGCATGTTTTATAATGTATGGATTTATTAATTTTAATCAATTTCTTATATATATATATCGAAATAATAATAAATTATTAATACTTTTATTACAATTCCGCCTCGTGCATATTTTCGATCAGTAGGACTATTTAGTCAATCCGTGTTAGTCGTAAAAATAATTTTATATAAAGCGTGCTTTTTAGTTTTTTTTAACTACTATTTATTTTTCATTTTTTAGTCAAATTAGTGTAATATCATCGGTCCTCGATAAATCTACAAAGTTTGAACGAAATCTAGCCGTTTAAAGTGGGTCAAAATCGCGCCCAAAGAAGTCGATTACAAACATACAAACATACAGGTGAAGTTACTATAAAGCGTATAAAAATAGTGAATTAGCGCTTATGGTGCAATAAAGAATTAGAACTTAAAATTATTTATTTTACAATATAGGAGCAAAAACTAAATCTAATTCAATATTAGTATCATCATCATCGGTCATATTTACCCACTACTGGTATTGTACCAAATGTTGATAATTAATTCTTATTCACAGACTCTGTCGAAGAGGATATCTCGTTCCTAATCTTCTAATTTATATTTATTGTGTTCGTCGACTTTACCTACTCCAGTCATCTGTAGTAACCTTATCACATTTTACTAGCCGTAAATGGTAGAGATGTATTTTCTGTTCGGCTGCATTACTCGAACTCCGGTCCCGAACTCATTGAATTCAGCCCTTGTATATCCGATCAAAAAATAAAGAGACAGTTCGGATCCGGCTAGCAACAGGTCTATTACAATTACCTCCCTGCTCTCCAAAATCAGGACAGGCATTGTTAGCCTCTAGTTCTTGGTATACAGAAAGGTTACCCCCAGAAGACTCGAGTTTGCCCGTTTACCACTCATAAAGCCCCATTTGTCGTAACACCGCTCTTTGACCTTAAAGCTTCGCCTAGTATCGGAATAATAAATAGAACACGGCAATACGTCAAGCCGGCCCACATTGTAGCGCTCTACAAGGCGCAGGTTCGGCCAAATAAGGTGTACTGCTATCATTTCTGGTCTGGCGCACCCCAGTATCAGCTCAAACCATTTGAACGCTGCAAGGAGAGCTGCTCGAGATGTCGAGGATCAAGTGCTCTTTGAACGGCTTGATCACCTGACGTTGCGACATGGCTTATATTTTGTGAATAAAAAGCCCATACCTTTCGAGTATTATTTACATGATTTGAATATATTCGATTGAAATGTCAAAATCGATTTTTGAGTCGGGCTGTTCGTTATGTGTGGCACATTACTTTACTCATGTACCCATCCATGCTACTGCATGGATATGTTATACTTAACATTATCGGTATGACAGTTTAACTAAAAAAAAATGAGACTTCAGAGGCGTGAGATGTCAAAAGTAGGCGTGTGTATGCCAATTATCTATGTGTTGACCAATTATAGGGTTGGGCAATTAGTTACGTATGTTTGCGAATGCTTGTGTTTATTTGACTAGGGCGTGTAGTATAACATTGAGTTGCGACAGTGGTTCCCATACAAATTACGCGTGATGGCCATTCTAATGTCTTTTACCTATTCTGTAGTTAACGCGACACACGTGTTGTCTTATTATTAATATAGTCGTTAACTTTAACTTTATGCATGAATAATACGATAAAAAATAAAAAATTATCATATTTTAATTATCCCAAGAACTACAGTAGGTAAGTCAATATATCATTTTTATATTTGTATAATTATTTATGGGAAGTGAGTACATCGCAGTTTGTTTTCTCTATTTTATTATTAATGCAAGTTTTTACTTAACATTTGCTTGTGGGTTAGTTGGTATATTACTATGTAGGTATTTGTTTAAGTTCAAATATTGCAAGTAACGTTTATAACACTTACCCATATCTGATTGAGCTAAAATTTTGTACACCTGCATAACTTCGGTGGCGATGTAATAATATGATATTAAATATAATCTGACGCTGCAGCCAGGATTATGTCTTCAATAGGAAACTCTTTAACGGTTAGTAGCACGGCCGCGAAAACTTGTATGTAAGTTAAGTCTAGATAGGTATTAATGTTCGTAGTAAAAACGTAAAAAAAATAATCACGTTTTTACTGTGAACTGCTGCTGCAGTGATTATTGTCACCTTACGTGGAAACTCCAAGGACTAACTGGACTAACCGCAAATTGTAAATTTAATTTTGTTTTAACATTAACGATACTAACTATTAGTAGGCGGCTGGTAATAAGCAAGAGGCTTTTATTTTAAGTGAGCAGGAATTAGACTGCATATAACTCATAAATCACTTCTATTGAATGAATATTGAGAGTTAGTTCTTTAAATATCGTGTGGTTGTGTGGGTATATGTGGCTAGCGTTATTCTCCCGAGATGGGTTGTTGAGCCACGTTGCGACCGATACTTCCTTGAACCACAGGTTTGAGAGACCGCCTGCCCTAGCCTGTCCATCATCCTCCAGAGTTAGAGCTCTAGGAACTATGGTGGTAGAAAAATGGTAAGCAAATATCTCTTACAACACTTTTCAAAAGCGGGCAATATTGTTACTTATTTTTGTAGGGTTGTCACAAAAAGTAAAGAGAAATAAAACAAAACATTTTTTATAGCTTTTTTATTGGATTTGATGTTAAATATCCTAGATACAAGATTTCACACAAAAGTTACGGTTAAGGTGTCGGCATTAATATTACAAACTGCCATTAATATAAGTAGTATAGCCAAAGCTGAAGGAAGAACTCGAGGTCTAATGACTGAATCGGTGAACTTACACTGAGAAACACAGAGCCACAAGAGATTATGATTATTTTTAAGTGATATCCCTCACTTCTGGGATTAAGTATACAAATTTAATTTAAACGGACGGTTGGCTTGGTTGGTAGAGCGCTGAGATGTAACCCGAGAGGTGCCGGTTACAATCTCGTAACATCCAGAAATTATGATTAATATTTAATTTGTGTACTTAATCCCAGAAGTGACAGATATCATTTAAAAAATTTAACAAACATACATATATAATGTAAACATTAACTAAATTTAATAAATTAAATTAACTTCAAAATAAAGGCTGCAACGTTTTTGCAAAATAATCAGTTTGCAAGTCCATTCCCTACATTAGGATATAAATTATAGCGCTTTTGTATATAAACACTTCCAACGTATAAGTTCGCTTAAGTACATATTTGGACATGGTTCATAGAGTTAAACTGTAATAAACTGTACCAAGATAAACATTGACTCAATACCTCATATTACTTCACGTTCAATTCCGAACATGTTAATTATCGAATGGTTTCAACATCCTATCGGTTAATTAGTTTGCATTCAGTGTATTTAGTTCGTGTTTACTGCAAATATCCTCAGGCGTTTTGATCCTTTGAAGTGCAGAGCTTTGATACATTAATTGACAATCAAAAATAATGCAACCACTTAATTAGAAACCAAGCAATACAGCAAATTGGTAACTGTTTGAGTAGGATGCCTCACGTCAAACGCTTTGATTTTAGCTGTGGATATATTGACTGAACATTCCCCTGACCAAAGTGAACTTCTCAATCAACGGATCCGATTCGAAACACATTAGTGTAATGAAAGTTTTTATTTGATGGTCTTCGCTAAAAGTTTCCAGGCTGAGCGACATTGATTTCAGGTCTATTTTGGATTTCCTGACAGTTTTAAAAGTTTGAAAGCCTCTTAACGAGTCAAAAGTGATCGACGTGTTTTATTAAAAACGTAAAGGTAAGAAAACAAAGTCGCTCTTTGATTCACTTGCGTTTGCAAATCATCAATCCATATGCAAACCCCGCTTGTAGATCTTTACTTTTTGTTTTCGCGTTTTCTCATTTTTGTAATGCGTAATATAAAATGTATTTTTTCGACTCCTCTAATTTAATCCGTGATTTATACAGCCACGATCATCAACAATAAGTACGCGTTATTGAGTCTGAAAAATTCTATACTCCTATAAGCCTAAAAAAACATTGGTTACCGTACCATAATTTCACCAAAATATTAGATAATATGCTGTTGTTGCTTGCGGATTCTCTCTGAAGGTAAGTTAGTCATGGAGCTAGATATATTAAGCTTTTTTATTCTGCCGATTTCATTCAATTGGGTTAACTGCATTGGGTACTTGACTTTTACTGATGCCTAAGCTTGTCCGAATCTGCTGATAGATCACTATTTTATTAGTCTCAATTACACGCCGCACATCTAAATCTTCGAATGGGTGGTAGTTTTAGACAAACAAACAAACAAAAATATTTTATTTCGTAGGTAAATTGCATTACACTTCAAATACGTCATTTTTTCATACAGCTCGTTCAGAATGCAGATTTCCTTAGAGAAGAACGAGCAGGAAACTCTAAGGTATTACAGGTTCTTAATTCTCTCTAATTTTACAAATCGCTTCAATTACAATATATGCAAAGTTACGACGAGTGATTACACGTAATTTGCAGATTGATAAAGATTGATAATTATTCTTTTCGATTTTTGAATTCTTCTTCTATATTTGATTCTGTAAAAAATACCATGTGGTGTCGTGGGACATGGGATGTCTGGGAACGAAGTTCCTTATTATAAAAATATTAATTTTAAGTTCTATTCGAGGTATGAAGAAAATAATTATTCGGGTATACATTTTTGTATAAAGATTTTTTTATTTATAAAAAAAAATTACAAACTTTACAAGACCTTATTTTTTCACAAAGACATAAAAACAATGAAAACATTTTAAATAATGGAAAGTGAATTGAATACAGTGATAGAAACTGATACAGCGACAGAATTGGTGATTGATAATTGTATGAAGTCGCCTAATAGTAAAAAAATAAAAATTTATTTAAAACATTGCACATTAGCAACACGTGTTTTTGTTTGGTTATATGTATGATTACCACGTGTTTTATTTTTGTGGCAGTATGTATAATTCAGTTACGATTTTTTTTTATATAGAATGTACTATTTTATTTGTTATGTTATTACTGTTACATTAAATAATCAGCAAGATATTGTCGAAACATTTTCTTCGCATGGAGATTTATCTACAAATCATCCGAGCTCTCTTCAAACAATGAAACTACGTTTCTACTCAACGCCAGGTGATCGAGCCGTTCACAGAGCGCTGGGTCCCCGCCAATTAAAGCAGCCCTGTGTTCGCGGTCAAATGGTTCGAGCTAAAACTGGGGTGCGCCAGACCAGAGTTGACCGCAATACTTTATATGTGGCCGGACCTGCGCTTTGAAGAGCGCTAGAATGTTGGCCGGGTTGAAGTATTGCCGTGCTCTATTTATGACGCCCAGCTTCTTCGAATCTAATTTGGCTTTGCCTTCCAGATGATCGAGGAATTGAGATTCGTTCGAGTTTTTTGGAACTAGTATTTCGATACTGGGCCATGCTTTAAGGGAGGTGTAGTTGAAGAGCGGTGATACGACAAATGAGGTTTTTTAGTAGTAAACGCGCAAACTTGAGTCTTCTTGGGGTCAAATTGGACATGATTAATGGTTTACCCCATTCCGCGACCTTCTCAAGAGAGGACACGATGGACGACACAAGTTTCATCTGGAACTGGTCGACAATTTCCCTAGAGAAGCCAACAAGGCTCGTATATACGGCATCACCAGTACTGTCATCTGTATAGCAATGTATGTGTGTCCAACATATCATTGACATACAGAAGAAACAGGAAGAACACACAGCCTTGGGGCACTCAGGCGTTTATGGGCTTCGGGTTTGAGCAATAACCACCGACAACGACCTGTATGCTGCGCCCAGTGAGTAACTCTAGGTTCACTTGCTTAAATTCTAGGGGAGCTCAAATGATCGAAGTCTATATGCGCCCTGTGCCATACACGATTAATATATTCGCTTCTTCCTTCGCTATATCTAGGCTAACTGCCAGACCTTCTCCCTTCCTTTCGATAGCCGCTGTCTTTAGTGCCGTCTTTGTCTCTACTTGTCTATTTGATGTAGCTAATCTTTCAACATAAATTGGAGTGGCTGAAATATATTGGTTAATGTCTTTAAGCCCTGTTTAATTTATGGTACGCATTGCAACTCGCGCGTGATCAGATACATCAAAAACAGGAAACCACATCATGCACTTTTGTCAGCAATGTGGCATAAAAATCGCCATTTATCGTAGTTTTTTTAGGAATGTAATCGATAAGCAAAATCTCTTCAAAATACAAAAAAAAACAGTGGTCATGAGCTTGAATACCAATTTCTCGACTTTGAACATCCGTGGCGGTTTTTCCCCCTTTTCTATCCACTACAATGACGCCTGTTTTGATTCCGGCTCATATTGTCAGATCCATGTTTCGTTAACTGTGACAATACGAGTAAAAACATCATCAGGATTATCACCACAGATGTCCAAAAACTCCTGCGAAGTGGTGATCGACGCTCCTTGTCCAGTGGCGTAAGCATTTTTGGCATCTAGCTCGCGCCCTAACGTTTTGCATGTGCAAATGAATATGCAAAATTTCGCAGATTCGTTCCATATAGTTTCAGCTTTCTGCTACAACTTAATTGAGTGATTAATATAGTTATCTACTAATATAGTTTAGTTAAATTAAGGGACCGACTATCGAACGAGTCGGCCAGTTGAAGCAGCCCACCCTGCCCGTTGTCCCTCGTTGCACTCATCCCACCCCGTGTTACATTCCTGAGCTAGAGAAGAGAGAGCTGAGAAAATTCACGAAATAATAATAGTTGTATAATGAATTCCATCATAATTTACTACCTGCTTTTAATTGATATAATAAAATGATTAATGAATTTAGTAGTTTGTTAAAAGAGCACAGTTATTGATGATTTGCCATTATTGAGTTCTTGTAGTAAACTGACGATAATATGTGTCTTTTTCTGTACTCAATGTGTACTACTCGTAATACAAAATTCGATGATGTTCAGTTGAGTAGCTTAGGCGTCAAATCGTAGTAAACGGATTAACATTCTAATTTCTAATTATAGTTAGGATTATGAGGATTATTAAGAGAATTTGATCAGTCTGATTCAAATGAGACTCATTTTCTACAAGTTTTGAGGTGTAACCACCACACGTCATCACCAATCCAACGCTTATCGGCTTTAATTAGATACTTGTTGGCCTTTTGTTTTTCGATTCATTGATAACACTTTCAACATTTAACATCCACCGATTAAATATATAAAACGCGTACAAATTTCTAAAAAGCTGTCCATGCTCCTGTGATTCCTCTGGTGGTGCAAGAGAATGTGTTCTTGCAGTGCCTGGTCGACCTGTTAATAAATCACTGTGCTATTACTAACAATGACAGTAATCACTACCATCATGTACACGAAGCATTCTACCAGAAACAATGAATTCAAGCTATGAAGGTATATTCAATAAACCGACAGTAATTCTTAATCGCCATTTAGTTTCCTGTACGTTCTTCTCGAGTACGTGCTCTACCTTTTCCGATTATAAATGTTATATTAAAATCAAAATTAAATTATTATTTATAACTTTACTGTGTTATGCAAGAATGGGGGATCATGTTTTTAATGAGCTCTACAAGCATACCGTACATAAAGTATGAACATTTATTTGAATACATCCAGCAGCGCGTCTCATGATACATATTTCACAACAAAACCCATTAAAGATTTGTGTACAGACTTACCGTTGTGTATAGCAATCAATGGATAATAAGCTAGCGAGTATTCTGATGTTTGGTATCTATTCACTGCGGATTGATACAGATTGGTAACAAACAGAAGTTGAATGTTTGAACGTGATAAATAAACCGGATGACGATTGGATGACGAACGTATTTCGAGCTGAACGACACAATCGAGCAACATTCTCTGCATTCCGATCAACGTAAATTGAATCTGAAGGTAAATTACTCTTTCGAACGGAATTTAGACATTTAATCCATTCCCGACTCGTGGTCACACCAGTGTGACTACGAGTAAATTTTTTTCCTCGTCGTCACACCAAGGGTTTTACACCTTGTTGGTAATTGATATTATAAGTGATGTGTCAATTTCTATTCTCATGATCTTGACATTCTCGATAGTTTAGATAACGAATGACTATGCACGGAACATGCTTTTTTCCTCGTCTTCACACCACGGTTTTAACTGCACCTTAATTAAACTAGTTTTTCCGTAAAATGGCCTAAAGATATATAATTATTAATAAGTTTCGTTTGCGTATTAATAATCAAATTATCTTTTTAAATTTTCTCTATTTCCTTGAGCTTTTTTCAATGTCAATGTCCACGTACTCTTTTAAGACAGTTAATAATTTAATAACTATCACACAATTTTTGTTAATTATATTGTTTAGTGGGGAGTGCCTGCAATGAAACTTTCATGTTTCAGCTAGTATTTCTTCATGTTCGTTGAAAAATCTTTTACTTTGCCAACCGAGGCACTCAAAACTTTGACTTAATTTTTATGTAATCCCATCATTCAGTGACGAATTCTGGAAGCGCGAGAGGTAGCACTGTGCATAAACCAACAAGTCGTCTGTGTAACTTATCATTTATACTTATCGATTTTGCTATGCCAAGGATTTGGGTGCCTCGGTTGGTACCTACCGGGATTCGAACCCGGGACCTCTAGCTTCGTAGGTAGGGTCGCTAACCGCTCGGCTATACAGTTCGGCTAATGAACGCATCGTGTGATTTTCGTTTAAACGCTTTCGTGATAGGAACTTTGATTTAAAAAACGAACTACGTGGAAGACCAATTCATTGAAATCTGATCTGATCTGCAGAAAGAAACGCGTGATGAAACCCGTGTTGCCTTGTTGAATCGGTACAGAAATGAAGGATTTGGATTTTTTACGATAAACGTAAGTGAAATGGCATCTATTCCGCATCGAACTAAAGAAGAATTACGTAAATCGGATCATAAATCTCGGGGTAATCGGTATACATACATAAAAAAAATACCGATCGAATTAAGAACCTCCATCTCTTTGAAGTCGGATAATAATTAGTGGGTTAAGAAATCTGTTTAGTAGTAGTAGTAGTTTTTTCTTTTTACTTGGACATATAGACTGACATTCATAAAATACTTTTTTGGCTTCTGTTTGTGGAAGCTAGTTTATTTTAAAAATATATTTTATGTCCCTACAGTTTTTTAATTTTGCAATTTCATTATATGTATAAAATTTTCGTTTAGGATAATTTGGATAGTTGAATGAAAAATACAATAAGAAAATTATTTCTCTTTTCTTTTTCTTCTTGGAAAGCCATAACTTCCAAAATTACTTATCAAATTAGTTGATTCAAACACCAATATAAAGGCTATATTTACCGCTATTGACAAAAAAGTGAGATACCTTAGTTTGTGTCTATTAAAAAGATGAGTTTAGTAAAAGTTCAAACGAATTCAGTCCCGTTGGTTGCGTTTTCTTTATTATATTTTAAGGTGTCGCTCATCTCTTATCAAGATATCTGTCACAATATTTTATGATCGGCAGTGCATCTTTTATAATTTTATTTATTCTTTAGTAATGCATTATAATATATATCTTAAAATTTTCAATCATATTTATTATATCAATGATTGCGTGTATCTCCCGAATTATTTACTTTGATTTGATTTGATTTGGTGTAAGCAAAACCATATGCAAGATGCATATGGTTTTGCGTTAATTAATATAAAAAAATGCTTTGTTAAAAATTAACGACCACCCTCTTGAGAGGAAAATTGTTATCAAGTATCTCGGTGTACTGTTTGACGACCGGCTTAGTTATTATAATGTCTGACCTAAATGACCTGTCGTTCTCACTCTTTGCCTCAGGCGGAAAAGACGTCCGTCACAAACAATTGATTTAATATGTCTGGTCTTTCTTTTTGTAATGCTTTACTTTCCCGAGAAAATCCGTCGTTTTTATGGAAATTATAAATTTTATTATGTTTGACCGACAACATAAAGTATCAACAAGACAAATTTTACCTAATTAGGTACATAAGTTGTTGTGTATGTACTAAACTATTAAAGTTACTATAGTTATTTAACTATCGCGCGGGAATTCTTTAATTTTCCGGGATGAAAAGTATCTAAGATGATGGCCGGCAATATAAGGGATCAATCTGCCAAATTTTATTAATATATCTGCATAGGTTGTTGTGCACTAAGCTATATAAGTTACCGTAGTTTTTTAAGTATGACACGGGAACTCTTCAATTTTCCGGGATGAAAAGAATGTAAAAGTTGACCGGGGATGTAAGGTACCATCATGCAGAATTTCAATTTAGACGGTCCAACAGTTTCATAGATTAATTAGCCCGTACAAAAAGACAAACAGACAGAAAAACGAAAATTTTGAAAAACAATATGGATTTGTTGTATTTCTCTTCTTTTATTTTATTTTTTATTTATTACAGCTTTGACATTACAATGACTAAATAAAATAATGGTCCCACAAAACCATCTTGATGGTTTGTCTGTGGAATCCGAGCTATCTTAATTATAACATTTAGTAACTTAAATAGATGTTATAGAGTTTTATTTATAAACGTGGAGGTGAAAATTTTTATACAATATTATTTAACATTAATAAGAACTCTTATTATTTACATGTTGATATATAATGTGTCCAGATTGTCAATATAATATTTTATAACATATTTTTAAACTTTATTTTATTAGGTTCGTGTCTTATATCTGCTGGTAAACTATTTAATATATATGGGATTCTCTTTTTTAATGTTCTATCTCCGTAATAATTATTAACTCTAGGTACTTCATATTTACCATCAGATGTAGACCTTGTCTGGTGAGCATGACATACCAGGGTTGGACTACGCTCTTGATTGCCACGGTGGTATAGTAAATATTTAATTTTTAACGTAATTGGTAGTATTCTACATATCTTAAATATTTTTTTATAGTTATATTTACACATCTCTTTTGTTTTGGTATTCTACAAGTAGTTTTAAAAATCTTATCTGAAACAATTCTAATTTGTTTATGTTTGTTTTAAAAGTTAACCCATAGCAATTAAGAGCATAACTCATTATGGAATTTACCATCGATATATACAGGCATTTTAATGTAAGCACATTCCTCTAAGCAGAGGAACTTTAAAACTAAGGTGATAGAATTTGCCTAGGAGTATTCTTAATTTCTCACAAAGATAATCGACATGAGGAGACCATGAAAAATTGTTATCTAATTATATTCCTAAATAAGTACAACTTTTTACATTTTCAATTGGTGTACAAGTATATTTATGGGCATAAATTTGCGGTGGACATTCAGTCGGACACAGGTAAGAAGAGTGTATGATTAGCTGTTCCTTTTTTCAGCGTTGATGACGATGCCATTGTCGTGATTCCACTTGACCACTGCTTCCACGTCTTGTTGCACGAGTCGAGTTGTCTCGGCGAGGTCGGTGCCGGCGCGTAGTATGCACAGATCATCGGCGAACATGTGTGCGGTGTGCCCGCACAAGCTGTTAACGTGCATGAGATAGCACACGGGTCCACAGCCCGCCCCTTGTGGGACGCCGCCAAAGAGTATAATAATATATAGGGACGCCGCTCTGCACTGGGGTCTCTTCACTGTATGCGTCGCTCACCTGTACGCGGTACGAGCGTGCCGTCAGGTACTCCCCAAACCATTCTTTAAGCGGTCTTCGTACTCCGCATTCGTCCATCGCCTTGAGTAGTGTTGCTCTTTCAAGCGTGTCAAAAGCTTTTTTGTTGTCAAAGAAAATTGCTACTACAAATTGCTTATTTTATAAATAATTATTTATCTCATCTGTGAAATTTGATAATAGAGTGTTAGTAATTTTTCCCTTTTGGAAGCCATGTTGTTTTTCATTTAATATTGCATTTTTACTGAGAAATGTTTCGAGTTGATTAACTATACTTTTTTCGATGATTTTATCAACGCTTGACAAGATAGCTATTGGTCTGTAGTTAGAAAACACTCTATTATCACCTTTTTTAAAAATAGGACGAATTATCGTGTTTTTTAACTCCTTGGGAAATTTACAAGATTTAACAGACATTTTCTTACATCTCCCTCACTCGGTTTTGAATATTTTTTCTTTGTACAGAA
Organism: Leptidea sinapis; assembly: GCF_905404315.1. NCBI lineage: Eukaryota > Metazoa > Arthropoda > Insecta > Lepidoptera > Pieridae > Leptidea > Leptidea sinapis. Next base: position 22,910,308 of record NC_066312.1, on the reverse strand, counting down.
ATTCGATCTCTACAGTTTTATTATAAGCATAGTTTACGTTAAATTCTCATATAAGTCATAAGATTATGAGAATAAATGTCTTTAAACCCAATCTGGGGGCATGGCCATCCTTTTCTCGATGCAGTTCAGGCTATTTTCACACTATAACTCCCTTGTTAATAAAACTAGAAGCCTGAATTAGACAAAAAACCAATAAGACATTGTATAAACTCGATATATTTTATATTTTATTCAATTTGAACCAGTAGTTTAAGAGATATAACTAGTCAAAGTTTCTTAATTTTGTCACCTACTGATTGACTGACCAATCATAAAAGCTCTAATGCACTTATAGCAGACATAAAAGCTTCAAATTTAGAATACAATTTGTGTTTAGTATGTAAATCAAGGTATAACCAAAATATTTTGCAATATCGGTCCAGTTATCTAAATACACCAACCAATCACAATTTTTTATATTGTATAATATTATTCTATGGTATAATGTGTATAATATTGTTAATTATGTAGTTGGTGTATGTGTGGCAAGCTTATGTGGCACTATCGTGAGTTACAAGTCTGGGCGGCTAACATCTAATTAATGTGGAATTTGGAAGTATTGATGTGCAGGGATCCCTCTTTTGTGAATACAATAAAGATACAAGCATTGTGGCATGCGAAGGCCAAGTATGTCGAAAAATCTTTTTTTTTTTGTTAAAATACAATGTGAGGTACATTGTACAAGACGTAATTAATATATATTATATTAAATTAGATTGCTTAGTTCGATGCCCAAGTCAATATATTTATTTAAAATATAAAATACTTTATATATTGATATGGTCACTATAAGATGTTGTTAGGTTTGCTAATTACTAATTTACCAGTGGGAGGCTCCTTTGCACAGTAGGCCGGCTAGATTATGGACACCACAACGGCGCCTATTTCTGCCGTGATGCAGTAATGTGTATGCATTCCTGTGTTTCGGTCTCGGGCTCCGTAGCTAGTGAAATTACTGGGCAAATGAGGCTTAACATCTTATGTCTGAAGATGACGAGCGCAGTTGTAGTGCCGCTCAGAATTATTGATATTTTCAAGAATCCTGAGCGGCGCTGCATTGTAATAGGCAGGGCGTATCAGTTACTATCATCTGAACGTCCTGCTCGTCTCGTCCCATATTATAAGAAAAAGAAATTTAAGACAAAAGGACTCTAATTTGGAACTGAATAAGTTGTGCCTTCATATAAATAGTAACTTAAATGTTATAATCCATAAGTCTTAAATTTATTTTTTATAATATTATTGTCACTAAAATTGAAGCGCGTGCCACGGCTCAGAGGTAAATAAATCATTTTCAATCACTCTTTTTCTAGCACCTTCCCCAATTTTTGTAATTGGTACTAAATATAATATATTGACATAAGTTGTACAATCTATCAGTCCACCATTGTTTTTATTTTAGTACATGAGGTTCCAAGACGGTAAAATATGTATGTTTGTATTTTAAATGTATTTTTACTAAAGAAACAAGCCGCTCTCGTTGCGCGGACGTTTCAGTGGTTAGGTCTTTCGTTCTTGAATATGATTTGTTTTGTTATTGTACTTTTAAATGAAGACTAAACTCTGGAGGAGTTAGGACAGTGGTGAGGGAGAATTTAGAGCTTCTGATGATGACGACATAATATTTGAGCCTTCCAATTCTGATTTGGATCGACGTAACAGTTCCAAATCAGATGACTCTATTTTTAAAAAGCGGCCAGCTGAACTAATTGAATTGGCAACAAATCAGTCGGAAATCAGATGAAGAGTTAAAAAATATCTTGGGCTTATAAATGAGGAAGTTGAGGATATTGGGATAAATATGATTAAAAATGTTCTAGGAATAGTTGTAAATAACATGAATCGTGACAGATATTTTTTGGTGGGCAACCCAACTGAAAGTCATCTTTGATAACAACGTTTCAGAAAGTACACTTGTAATTGATACAATTGGGAAAGTAAGAACTTTGTTTGATTGTTTAAGTGTAGACAACACATTCAACAAAATCAGAACATCTCTCGATTGACAAGACAATTATACCATTTTCAGGTCAACGCGGAAGGCGGCAATATTATCCAAACAAACCCAACCCCTCAGGGATAGGACTCAAAGTATTTCATATTGCACATCCTAATTTCTTCATTGGTTTCCTGGCAAGGTAGGCACTCGCACAGTAGATCTTACTACTCGTAGATGCGCTTTAGTCCGAAAGCGCTATGCTTTGGGGACTAAATATTGAAGTTTTTTGTGTTTCGCATATAGTTTCCGGACGATTTGGTCAACCTAATACCTATTTTAGTTTGTGTCATTCTACTGTCTTTATTTGTGTCATACAAGTACCTACCTAATAATACAATGTTTAGAAATGTAGGTATTGCAAACCAAATTAAAATAAAACAATTTTAAAACTAGTGCTATAATTATTTAGGATCTTAACGAGGTCGGCACTGCCTAATTGCCTAAATGGAATGCGTGCCCCTGTTTGTGGCATCAAGGAACTACAACTTTGTCATAAGATTTGTACTTGATCATGTCATTAGTTACATAATTATTGTGGAACACAGGGCTTCCATTGCTGTTCTTGGAATCATCTCCAGCAGTCAGCAGTATCTTCAAACCGATACAAGTTAGGGGATAACCTTAGAACTTAGAGAGTATACATTCCCTATGTCAAAGACCGCCAGCGCAAGACCTCTTCTATTGTGAACATCTATGGGCATTGGCATATTGACATTCCATCAGGTGGAAGTAACTCGCTAGGTTGTCTTTTCTAATAAAAAGGGGGATTTAAATGAAACATAAAACTTGGTGGTTGGATGATGTTTATTTACTTTTCATTGTTTCAGCGAAATATTCCTACACAAACGAAATTCCAAAAGTGCCGAGCTGTTAATAATTTACGTAAGTGAAAATATTCATAAATAAATTAAATTAACAATAATATTTATTCGTTGCATCATATTTATTTACTTTTCCACTCAAGACTGATATTAGACTTACAGGTGGTGATAAGTGACTGTTACACCAAAATTTTGCTTTATAAAATTAAAAAAAAATTACAAATGTGTTGTGAATTTGACACCGGTTATCTTACGTGAGCAGAAATATTTTGAAATAACTGGGTTGTAGACTTAGATTAAGAAATGGTATCCGCTGCGCTCCAACTAGATACCGCAGGCGTAGTCGCAAAGTGCGGCAACTAATACGACGCCCAAGAGGGCGTTTTCAAGCCAGTTTCGAACAATGTGTTCAACGTCAAACATTGTTCGAAACTAGCTCGAATGCCACTTGTTCTGTTAAACCTTACTAATAATTAACACTAAAATGCCGGGTTGCGTAGTAAAACTTTGTTAAAAATAATACTACAAGAAATAAGAAAGACACAGGAATCACAAAAATTGGTATTATGCAATTAAGTAAGTATTATGCATTTTATTAATTTCAATGAAAAATAAGAAGAAGCGTATGTTACAAGATTATAAAGATGCCACTGAGTGTTAAGATGCCACGCACACGAGCATCTAATAGTTGCCGTAATAAAAAAAGCTATTGTTCTTAGGTAGTGCGGTATCTAGTTGGAGCGCTGCGGTGACCAATCCTAAATATTTTTTTTCCCAGTGCGATTGCTATGATATACTTGAAAAGATTAATAGATGTGCTATTAACAGAAAAGAGACCGACCATTTCGAAAAAAATATAGCAAGGTAATCATTTTAATTTGTAATAAACAAAATTTTAATATATTTGATCATACAGTTGTTAAGTGTTAAAAATAAATAGTTTGTATTACTCATGCGGGAAAAGTAGTGGATATCTTAGCGGTCGCTGTTGCGGTTGAAAAAGGGCCGTGTGCCCATTTGAAAATTATGTGCGTCCATTGATTTGAAAATTCTTTAATATCATAATTATTGCAGTTGTATATTTCCAGTGTACATTAAAACCTAAAAAAACAAGTAATAACAGTACTAACACGTTTTTAACAGATATCGCCTGTATTACAAATACTATTTACAGGAATTTAAAATTACAAATACTTAATGTATATATACTTAATTATTATAAATAACAAACAGGTAACTTATATAATTATATGTATGCTTCAGTTGAGTGAGAAATGAGAATCAGGTTTGTAAACAACAGTGCTACGCAAGAGTGGACGATCCGTCGTTGTCACTCACATGCCACCAGCACCCTAGGTATCTTCTGCATACGGGCGATAATAGCTCGCGAACAACGCAGACAGTGCTTCGTTGTTCGTAACTGCACGAGTAGATGTGCCTGTTGAGTGATGACTCATAACTAGACAAGTCCAGTTGAGTAAGTGTTGGGGTTAAATATTTCGTATTTATCGATAAGGGGGCGTCCATAAATTACGTGAGGTGTTTTTTTGAATTTCCTGTATGGTGAGATGTCGTGAGATTTTATTCAACCCCCTCCCCCCATCCCCCAATCTCACGTGAGATTTTGTGGGTTTCTTACGTAAACGCGTTGGATTGTTATTGTAAAAAGAAAAAAGAAATTGGTTCGTGCTTTTATTTACGACTAGTTAAGACTAGTAATCAATATTGCTAAGAGTTATAAGTGTTAAAAAAAATTAACAATAGAATACTTTAATCGTAACTACTGTGATTAAAAAAGGAATATCTACTCTAATTCAGTCCATGGAGAATCATGCGCGGTCTCAAGAGAGACTATTGGAACCAACATGTCCATATGATTAAATGAATGCAAATAGTATAATTTTTTTTGTTTCAATCAGAAAAAAATTGCGTGATATTTGCCGAGACCCCCCTCTCTCCAACGTAAGATTAGATGAGATTTGACTCGACCCCCTCCCTCCCTCAAACATCTCACGTAATTTATGGACGCCCCCTAATGTTTAATTTTTTTGATTTTTTTTCTAATGTTTAATTAATTAACTTTTTTTTTGGTTGCACCTACCTATGCTGGTGTTGTGTATGCGGCGTGTGCCTACGCAATATGTTTAATTAAACGACAGTGCGTCTCGAGCAAGCAGTTGTTTCACTCGTGTCCTCATACTTAACAGCTGGTAATTAACTAATTATTGTTTTTAGTATTGATGTGTAGGTAAAAATTTTGTGAAACTTTGTGTATATAATAATATACGTTAGGCAAGCCAATATTGTTACATAATTTAGTGAGATTTCTAAACATTGGGGTATCGTATGAATATTTACCGCTTTATTCTGGATAACTCGTAGCTTTTTAAAATTGGTATTACATGTACTGCTCCATACGGGACATGCGTAGGTTATACAGGGACAGACTAGGGTGCGATAAATACTTATTTTAGTTTGGCTGCTTAGACAAGATTTTCTGTTGAAGACTGGAATTAAAGCGTTTATGGCCTTTATACCTTTTTCGCAAAATCTTGAAGTGTTCGCTGTCCAGTTGAGTGTTTTATCTAAGGTAATACCTAAGTATTTAACAGACTTGCTCCAAGGAATTTGGTAGTCATCGACCTTAATTTGACGTGTAGGTAGTTTGCGTTTTCTAGTGAAAAGTATCGCTTCTATTTTTGACGTGTTTATTTTAAGTTTCCATCTTTTGAAATAGGCAAAAAGTAGGTCTATTGATAATTGGAGCCGGCTAACTATTAAATCTATATCGTTTGATGAGGTAAAGGACGCTGTATCATCAGCAAAGCATGCGATGTTTGTGTGGTTTTGTATGGGGATGTCATTCCAAAGATAAGAAACAGATAAGGTCCCAGGATGGAGCCCTGAGGGACTCCCAGCAGGTACAGATTTTGGAGATGAAGAGTTTTCACCAACATGAACTAAAAAATGTCTTTCAGTCAAGTACTATTTTATTAAGTTCGCAAGCATAATTGGAGTATCTAGGCTAATCAGTTTACTCTGCAATAAGTCCAGTAGGAACATTCCAGTCGACTTCTTTAGATTTAAGTTGTGTGACACATATTCAGTAACCCGCGATAGTTGTTGAACAGTTGAGTGACCTCTCCGGAAACCAAATCTAGTCTCTATCTATCTCAGTGTCAATATAAAGAAAAGGCCAACATGAGTAAATGGTATTGGTAACTAATTATTTTAGATACTTTACACGTCTAGAATCTAGATAGAGCCTATTATTATATGTAATAAGTATATAATATGAAATAACACGGGGCCATTCTCGATCAACAGTCTTGCAACGGTCATCAAACTGAAACTAAACTACAACTGCTGTTAAAAATAGAACATTGTAACGATTCAATTATCTGTTAATACGGCTCTTAACGTCCCACCTCTTGGGACATTACCCCGAACCTACCACACTCACCCTGAACCTTCGAATGGTCCAAAACTAGTCAGTACCGACACCGACAAAAACGTGAGTAAAGTCATATTAACATATAATAATTTAATAATGACTCACGAAAGTTTTCATAATTTAATTGTAACGATTCGTCACATTTTGAGCTCCACGATGTTTTGGAAATGGTTGGTCTCCTTTATATTCTTATTAATGATAGGGTTGAAAAATAAATCGATTTAAATCATTTTTTGCATCAAAACAATCGAAATATGCGTATTTGGATGCACCACAATAAAATTCACTATTGTTGCTATAGTATTATTGCGTTCCGCAGGCTATTTATTTGGTTCCCAAGAGTTTGTTCTGAGAGTTTGATAGACAATAGGTACTTATACTAGCTCTACACACATCTTAAGATAAGAAACATGAATACTTATAATTATGTAAGTAATAACTATGCAAACACCTTATATTCTCCTTATTTATTTATTATATGTTAATATCTGACCCAGCAGATGTTGTATTGCCATCAAAAGTAATAAAAAAAGTAATTAAAATATTTGGGGTATAAAAAATTGATGACGACCGATTCTCAGACCAACCAAATATATAAAATGTATGTTATTACAATTACATTCGTATGACATCTTGCAACCCTATTGCGGATCCGTTTCCATCAGAACAGAATAATATAAAAATCGCGATATAAAAATAAGTTTAGATCGTAGATGGGTGAAAATTTGAAGTTGTATGTATTTTTTAACGAAACGAAAACATAAAAAAAATATTTAGGGGTGGGTCACCCTTATCATTTTGGGGTATGAAAAATCTCAGACCTACCCGGTAGGCACATAAAATTTTATACAATTCGGCTTAGCCGTTTCGGAGGAGTTTGGTAAGAAACACGGGACACGAGAAATTTAAATATAAGATAAATAATTAAGGAGAAATACTTTAGTAGTACGACCTTAATATATAACAACAATTAATACCTGAACACCAATATCACATATTTTTTTATAATTTTTTTTAAATTTTTACTATGCGAGAAACCGTGTATCCTAATAATTATTGTTATGCTATCTTAAGCTAAAAACATTGGTATATAGATACATAATAGACGGACATTTTACGACACCGATATCACATCTATTTTTGAGCTTTTATAATTTTTTTTAGTTTTTTTTTATTTTATTTTTTTATTCACACTTACTTATTTTAAGAACTGTTAGGCTATAGACATTCAATAGTTACTTTTCAGGAATAACTCTATTTATTTTAATTTTCTATTAATATTTATATTTAGCTGCTGTCGTCAGGTAAGTCGATGTAGATCGATTGACGGATAAAAATAATACAACACCATTATAATGCGGCATTGAACAAGCTCGACATTTTAAATGTACCCAAAATTTATAATATTATACATAATCTCTTTGCGTTCTAGGTGCACTATTTTAGGAAGAAACCAAATTTGAACCATTTTCAGACTTACTTAACCACTAAATTGTATTTAATAATTATAATAAATTAATTGATTTGAAGCTACCTACTTAAAATACTTTGTACAAAATAAAGTAATGCATAAATTAAAAGGTATAACCATTATTCTCAAAGTTAATTCGTTTAGAATTCTTTTTGACGTCATTTCTAACGAGCGATAATTGTTTCCGTAGTCACCGTAGGTGGTAGTGGTAGCTTCGAAAACAAATATCGCTCTGAGTAAGTAGAAGAAGAAGCGGCGCAAGGAACTGTACCAGTATTCTTTTTTTGCGCTCTTTTTAATGAAATATACAAAAACTAACATAAAACACAATATATTAAACTAACATACAGCATAATATGTTAATACTGTATTTATTGCGGTAAGAGCAGCGGTGGGTGTGGCTGAAAACCTAAAGTGGCAAAAATATGCATTACTCGGTGATGGAGACATATTTCTTCCTTTTGAGGGAGATTTTCTCTTGGAGAAGGTGGGTCCTTGGGGTTCATCAACAGCAAAATTTATGAAAGAGTTGTCCAGGTAGATTTGACATGTGATGCAAGGTCTAGAATAAACCTCTTTTTGAGGATTTATTTGGCGGCATAGAGAGGTAACTTTGCCAGCATCACAGGCACCTTACCTCCTGACTGCTATTTAAATGATTTTTTTTATGGAATAGGAGGAAAAACGAGCGTACGGGTCACCTGGTCACCTGGTCACCTGGTCACCGCCGCCCACATTCTCTTGTAACACCATAGGAATCACAGGAGCGTTGCCGGTCTTTAAGGAAGGTGTTCGTGCTTTTTTTGAAGGTACCCATGACGTATCGTCCCGGAAACACCGCACAACGAAGCTTATTCCACAGCTTTGTAGTAGGTGGAAGAAAGCTCCTTGAAAACCGCACTGCGGAGGATCGCCACACATCCAGATGGTGGGAATGATATCCTAACTTGTGGCGTGTCGTGCGAAGGTGGAATTCGGCGGCAGGAATAAGGTTAAATAGCTCTTTGGAACACTCCCTTTAAGTTGGAGTGAATTCCCCTGATGTTACAAGAGTCCACATTAAGCATGGAGCGGGGTGCCGTGGTGTTACTGCCCTGTTCATCCTTTGACATGCGCCGTAATGTGCCCTCCCCAGAATACGAAGGGCAGCCCGAGCGAGAATGCTCGGGGAGGGATTCTCCGGCTCTAGTAGAGCCGGTACCCTCCTGGAGTAATATCTCTTGTAGGACCACTTTCATAATCTTGTTGGAAGGGGGGGGGATGGCCAAAACACGACAACGACAACGACGACACGAAACATAGCGGCACTAGGCCGCTTCTTAACGCCGGTGTTCTGTGCGAGTGTGGTAAGTAACCCGGATGTGTCTGCCCCGATTGTGCTGACGTCATAAGACGGCAGCGTGACTCTCCCACTTTTAAAAAACCCGTAGTCGCCTACCACCTATCGCTATTTATTTAATGTAAATCATTATATATTTATTATAATATGTAAAATATTATACATCAATATTAAGATTATTCCTGAAAAGTGATTATTAAAAAAATTATTTTTTATTTATCTTCATCTCTAGCTCTTCAACCTTCTTTCTTAAGTCTTTAACCGTGCTCCTTAGGATGTTTACAGAGTCTTGCAGATCTTCAAGCATAAACTCATTTTCTTTCAACTGATCAGCAAGGTTAGCTTTTCCAATATCTCTCCGAACGCGATTATTTTCTAAATCAAAATTGTCATGACAAGTTTTGCAGTCCATCCAGTAGCGAAGGTCAATCTTTGGTAGATCATCACAGGACATAAGCCCTTCTTGAATTTCAGGAAGTACAAACACATTCTGGTTTATTGTATCAATATTGTCAGCATTGTCACAAATAATGCGAGCTAAGTTAGTCTTAAGTTTGAGTTCCCTCAGCTGATCTGATTTGAAGGTTGAAGGATTTTCATACCAGAAGCGATCACCACTTCGTAAACGTTGAAATTGTTCAATAAGGAGACACCGGAACAAAGGTCCAACCATACCACCCTCTACTTGATCTTCTAATATACCACCAACCCATACGTCGATATTAAACACGGAACCATATAGGTCTTTCAGCTTAGCTCTAACAGATGGATCCGATATTTCATTGGCTAAGTCATCGAAACTGTTGACCTCTGTCATATTACAAAAATCACGCCATTTAGTGTAAGCAGGGATACCATGATCACGCCCTCTTTGTATGTTCATGGCTGCTAAATCAAGAGCTACAGCGTGAGCAGAGTAAAACAGTTTTTCAGTGAGTTCAGAGTTTAAATTTTGCGTGGGTGTCTTGAGTTTCGCTGGAGTTACAAACATACCTCTCAGTAATGGATCCACTCCTCCTTCATCAACTAATCTCCAAGGAGAAAAGAAAGCATCACGTAACAATAAATGACCTTGAGGAATCGTTTCAAAGTTTTCGTCATAGCGGTTGAGAATCGGATTAATAATAGAATGACCAAATCTAAGCGCTGCTGTAGCAAATACGTTTGATATAGAAGGATTCAAATATGGGTCATACCCAGTATATTCCCCTAATAAAGAATATCCTTCGCGGCCCAGAATTATCGGTAACCAATGTCTATACGTTATGATTTGCATTTCTGCCCCCACTATCTTTCTAGCCTCTTGGTATAGTCGGTCCCCATCCCAGAAAGGATTTAATGTCTTTAACTCGGTAGCAATTCGATTGTGCTCCCGCATAAAGATAGTATGCATCACAGCAAGTCCGATTTGCTCATTGGCTCTAATATCTCCGGCAACAAAGCAACTTCGAGTACTTTCTTCAAGATTTAGCCTACAGTCCATTGCATTCAAGCCAGTTGTAGGTAAAAGTGGCTTGCGACCCGGAAATTTGGCCCCTACTCGCAGAGTACCATTGTCGTTTGTCAAATCACGTAAATCTTCAGCGATGTTTTTTTCATAACCATAAACCTGGGACGCATCAATAAATGAAGTTAATTGATTGATTTGTTCTCTTGCTTGAAGATTTTCAAATAAAACTGAAGTCATTCCTGAGCCACAAACAGCACTTGTCCTAATAAAATCAATACAACGACGATTTGTTATTCGGAGATCACCTTGTGGTACTTCAATGGGAAAACAAGGTGGTGCATAGTCACAAGTCTTTTTACAGTCAACCCCATCCCATGTTTGTGAGCTTACTGACGGGAGCGCATGATCTAAGTCGTGATCTAACCACTGACCCCATTGCATTAACATGTGGGTGTAATACTCACTCTGAGTTATATTCTTCGTTGTTATCACCGTTGTTGACACTAAACGCGAACTTGGCAATGTATATCCATTATATTTATGATTTACGTTCCATCCTATTGGCTGACTAAAACCGTTTTCGTATTGTGCAAACAGTATACGTCTAAAAGCGGTCAAGGAAGAACCCCATGTTGGAGACTCAAGGTTATTGCAGCTACCGTCAATGCTTCGATATTTAGTATGATAGCACATATCTGAGCAATCTTTAGCTTCTCTATGTACTACGCATCCAGATAAAGTTGCAATCACGTCCAAAAGTTTTTTGGAAAGAAAATTTTCATAATTAAATTGTCCATCAACTGTAACATTTAAGTCATTCACCATATACTCTCGTATAATGTATAATGCTCTGTCATAGATATCCGCCGCTTTTGCAATGTCCCGAGCAGATGCGTCAGGAAATCTAGAAATTCGATATAACTCATGGAAACTAGTACCTCTACGCTTATTATTAAATAATTCTTCAACAGTTCGAGCTATAGCTTGATCAACATCTCGGGTGGCTTGAGTTAAGGCTATATTGATATATTCTTCACCAGGTACTACACGATTTTTTACTGTCAAAAATGCAGCCGCAGTATCACGCCCATATTCATTGTGAACCGAGCATTCATAACTACCACTATCAGCTAACGTAATATTTTTGATAACTAAGCTACCAATTATTGTTATAGAAAAGCGATCATTCGTAGTAAGTCTGTTCCCATTTTTTCTCCATTCCACATTACCAGGTGGCTCACTCTCATATTCGCATGGTAGCTGTACAGACGTTTCCTCGAAAGCATCTAAATCTTCTGGGCGTAGCACAATTTTAGGAACAATGATTTTATTTTGTTCCACCTTTAGAAAAGCAGATATTTCCGTAAGACCTTCTGAATTCTCTGCTCTGCAGTGATAAATTCCGTCATCATCTCCACTGATTTCTGTTATTGTTAAATTTTGATTGTTATCGCTTAAAATGATGCTTTCGTCTGGAGGCAGAATCATGGTGTTTCTATACCAAGTAATTTGTGGTTTTGGCACTCCTCTAGCCGTACAAGTAAAATATACTGTATCTCCAAGAGCAGCTGTTTGATCCTTTGGTACCATTATAAACGCAGGAGGAACTGTAACAAAAATTTATATAGAAAATGGAACTGAAATAATATTTTTAATTATTAGTTAAATCACCTTACCCATTACTTCGAGGCTGCCTGAAGATGAAATTTTACCAAGTATGTTCTCGGCTTCGCATGTATAGTTCCCACTATCGTTAAAGTCAACGTTTTCTATAAAAATGGAACCATTGTGACGCATGGTGACTCGATCAGAGAGAAGCATTTTTTCTCCATTGAATAACCAAGAAATGTGGGGCTCTGGATTTCCGCGTGCAGTGCAGTCAAACCTTACTAAAGGTTGGTTGATGCGAACTTCTTGCTTGCGAGGTAAAATTGTGAAAATTGGAAAACCTGTAACAATAAATATTCACATTACGATATAAATTTTACTACTGAATGATTAAATTTAATATTGTTCACCAAGGGGAGAGAGTTTGCGATTGCTAACGGGTATTGAGTTTAAAAGCACTAGACGAAGTGGGCGGCCTCCATACATCTGGGTAGTGGATTCGATATTTTCTCCCTCGTAATAAATGCTATATAATACAACCACGAAGAAATAAAAAATGAATAAATAATATTTTGAAATAAACAGCAAATATTAATTTGAAAAGTTGGATGCACAAAGCTATTTAGTCTTTTAGATATACTTTATAAATAATTAAGACTGACTGGCTGACACGTAGTTCGTTTATAAATGCTTGTCCAATAAAGTTCTTCAAACTATTAAATACACAAACATCAAAACAAATGAACAACGCGTTAAAAATGGTTTTCCGTACAATTTTTCCGCCCACATATTAACGTATAATAAGTGACGCAATTTTGGCTTAATAATATAATATAAAACATAAACGGCCTTCCAAATAAACTTGCTATAAGGTTATACCTGATAATAAACCAAGAATATGCAAAATGTTGACTGTATCGCTGACAACATTGTCAAAACAATGATTATTCTGAAGTTTACCGAATGTCAAGCAGCTTTGAAAGTAAACGCGGGAAATTTATACGTACGAATAAACCAATCATAAGCATAATATCTGTTTGTAAACTATTTGCATATTCTTGGATTATTCTCAGAAAACTATAATAACTTTAAATCGAGTTGCTTTGTAAAGCCGATTATTTAATTTGACACAGTGTAAATAATCACCATCTTTTTTTTCTTGGCTATGAACCATCATTTTTGCTGGTTTCGATCGTACTTCTCCAACTGAATTTTTTGCTTTACATTCAAAAATTCCAATATCATTTTCATCAGCTTCATGGACCATAAGCGATCCGTTTTCCATTATTTCATATCTTGATCTTTCAAGAGAAACAACAGTAGCATCACGGTACCAAATAATTTCAGGGGCAGGTTCTCCAGTTGCCGAACATACGAACAAAGCATTCTGCCCAAAATCCACAAGTATGTCTTCCGGTTCTTTTTGGAATTCGGGTTTTTCTGAAAATATAAAAAGATTAACTTACATACTCTTAAAAACTCTTATCATTTGCCCTACTATTCATTTATATTACTGAAAATAATATACCTTTATTGAATTGATTATTTGAAGATACCTAGAAAATACTTATTTCACTAAAAACTAAAATTCTATGATGGCATATGTTCAACGCTCCCTGGTACGAAATATGCACAAATCAAAGCCCCCCAGTACTCAATCAAAAACGAACACTGACTCAAATGAGACCCTGCAAGATGAGCAAGCAAATAAAAAACGATCCAAACGCCTAAGGCGAAATAGCTCCCCTATTAAAAAGTATTTAATTGATTATATCACGCTTGAACTATCTAATATTAACTTAATGCAATCCTTGTCCACTCAAACTACATTACTGTCAAAACTAGTCGGAAATATGGATGCCTTGAAGAAATAGAATGCTGAAATTCAAAAATCTAACCAAGATATACATAAAATAAACGAAGATTTTAAGAAATCTATTTCTTTTATGAATATTCAAATTGAACTCCTTAAAAATGAAGTTAAGGTTTTGAAAAAGAGCGGCAACAACAACAATATATTACAGAACTAGAGCGTAAACTTCTAGATACTGATCACAAATCTGGCTCGTCTTGTATCGAAATACGTAATATTCCACCACTTGAACAAGAAAGTGTTAGTAAGCTTAATGATCTCTTATGTAATATAAGTCAAGCAGTCGTATTACCGATTTCCCCAGGTGACCTTCGTGATGTGTGCTGTTCCTAGAAAAACATCCACTACGCGACCTATTATTGTGGAATTTTCCACAGTACTAAGAAAACAGCAGTTGCTATCCTTTGTACGAAAATTCAATAACCAATAATTGGCTAGTGATAAATTAAACAATAAGCTGATTGGCCTCCCTGGGAATCAGAAACGTGTGTACATAGAAGAACAAATACCATCAAGAACTAAAAAACTTTATCTCCAAGCCAGAGAATTTCGTAAGAAGAACAAATACGCTTTCTGTTGGTGCTCTAATATTTTCCTCCGGAAAAAAGAAGGAGATAAACAAATCATAATAAGATCAGAGCAGTGTCTAGTAGATTTGCAGAAAAATATATTGTGACTTTTGTTAATAAAATTTCAAACGGACACTTTTAATTTTAAATCTAGTATTTTCAATATTATTAATGTTAAATTGCTACTGTGTAATAACAACTCACACATACACTACATACACAATATAACATATCCCACAACTTAATCTACTGACATTCAAAACACACAATCTTAATCTCAAGTTAGTATTATGTTAGGTAGAAAGTCAATATCATTTTATACCAATAAGTTACATGTGTATAGCTACACTCCAACTACTCTCACATACGCCACACAACAAAAGCACTCTCATATGCATGTTCATATTATATACTAAAATGGCCACACATAGAACATCTGTGCCTTATGACTACCATTCACAATTAACTCACTATGGATAGTTTAAATAATCTGCACGAATTAGATGAAATACAAACTGCAACCTCAATTAAATGTGATATTCAAGATCTATCTAAAAATGTAAGTAGTTCCCACAATAAGTTATATATTATTACTCAAAACATTAGAAGTATATACAAGAACATTGATGACATCCAGTCAACGTTGTCGCAACTTAGCTTTGAAGTTGATATTATAATCCTAACTGAATGCAGGCTAAATTTAGCTAAACCAATCCCTCTTATGACAAATTATACTTCCTATCATGCAGTTAGACTACTTAATCAGAATGATGGAGTGGTGATTTATGTAAAAAGTAACCTGCAGGTCCAAATACTAGAATTAGCTCTTTTTGAAGCAACTGGACTTCAGATTGTGACCTCTAATTATACTTTACTTGGTATTTATCGATCCCCATCCTACAACAAAGCTGATAACTTTATTTCTTCCCTCAATTCCTGTCTTGAATCTATCACGCATCACAGAAAAATATTTATTCTAGGCGACATAAATATTGACCTTATACCTACTCAGACTGGAAAAGCCCATGAACGTAGGAATAGACTTGAATATTTAAATGTACTATCTTTTCATGGTCTCTTACCGGGCCATACTACATCCACGAGAGAGAATAGCTACATGTCATTCTCAAACTACAAAGAACGAAAATAAAGCTTATGTACTTGTACTAAATACTACAGAAACAGACCACAACATGGTGGTGTTGACTATATCGAGCACATATGAAAAAGAGTCAACACGCAAGATTAAAACTACTACTGATTTTAATAAAGCATATCGCACCCTTATATCCACAGACGTTACTAAATTAAATATATTTTATGACCCTAATTTATTTTCAAATTCTTTAGTAGAAATGATCAAATCTGTCTAAGTGTGTATCTATCCAAGTAAACACTAAACTCTCAGTGATATCGCACACTAAAAGAATATTGAAGCCATTGATAACGCCTGGAGTTTTGCGATGCATCAAACTTCGAAACAATATGCACATTAAACTGAGATTAAACCTACAGACACTTATTCTAAAATTAACCTACAAACGTTTCCGAAATTATTGCACTAATCTCATAAAGAAGCTTAAAATAAAATACAACAAAGATGAAATAAATAAGTCCCTAAGATACCCTAGAGCTCTCTGGAGTAGTATAAATGAAATAACTCATTATAAGCCTCCTAAAACTAAAATCATCGAGCTACTTAATATTACTCCTGACCCACAAAAACTCAGTAAATCTGATTAATAGACTCTTTGTTGAAAATGGACAAAAGCTAGCTAAAACAATTATTGAGCAAACTGGCTCCTACCAAAGTCCTTCTATACATCATTTTCATTAATCTTCTTTTGTACTATTTGATACTGATACTGAAGAGATTAACAGCATACTTATAAGTCTTGACTCTAGAAGCGCTCCTGGCTGGGACGGAATTTCAACGAACTCTCTAAAGATTACTTGATTCCACTTATTACAAGATTGGCTAATCTCTGCTTTAAATCATGAATTTTTCCTTCCTCTCTAAAGCGTTCCATTGTTACTCCTGTGTACAAGAGTGGGACTAAAACTGATGTAAACAATTATAGACCTATCTCTGTATTGTCTGCTATTTCAAAAATAATAGAAAAATTAATTAACAATAGACTTCTTAAATACTTCACAGCACAATGGAAAATGTGAAATCTGGCGTACCGCAGGGCAGTGTCCTTGGCCCGACACTCTTTTTAATCTATATTAACAACCTATGTAACCTCCAGATCGACGGGGCGAGTATATTCACTTATGCTGACGACACAGCCATTGTTTTCTCTGGTATCTCGTGGGAAGCCGTACAGAGGAAGGCTGACGTGGGCCTTGAAAGAGTCTCAAATTGGCTAAACCAAAATCTATTGTCACTCAATATATCAAAAACAAACTATTTATTTTTCTCTCCACATGACAGATACAAGCCCGTTCAAGACTTCTATATCAGAATCAATTCATGCTCCAACCCACACGAATTGAATTGTAACTGTCCCTCCATAGAAAAGGTGAATTGTACCAAATATCTCGGCATCATTTTATTTGATTTATTTATTTATACTTTAATAAAACGGCGTAAGCCAATTACAATATTAAAGTAAGAATTAATTACAAACTAGACATATTACACAAATAATAGTTAATAAATACAAAGTTTACTGTAAATAACTAACAATTAATTAACATCCAGATACCGTTCATCCATTCCTCTCACAAAAACGCAACTATATAAACTTCGCGAGATAGTTGATTCGTATCATCAGTTTCGAAGTAGGTGTCATCCGTGCCTTGGGAATCATTTCCGACGGGGTTCTTCTTTCGAATTGTTATATTTGAGCTATCCATGCTGCTAGTAAAGTTGCTCAAATAAATGAAATGAAAAAGAAAATAGAATAAAAAACAAAAAAAAATGAAGATTCCGGTGGCTCGATCGCCAAACTCCGCGTATCAAGGTGTTACAACTAAACGATTGAGCTAACCGTGATTGCTCATGATGGCTCGTGTTTGACTAAAGGTTAAGTTGGCATTCATAACCAGGATGAGAAAACTTATGTGAATTTTTTAATCTCTGCGGCACGTTATGAATAACACAGTGCTTAATAAAATATACATTGCCTTGGCTCAATCAGTGATCATCTACTGCATCCCGGTATGGGGCGGTGCAACTAAGATAAGCCTCTTAGAATTGGAAAGAGCTCAAAGATCACTTCTCAAGGTCATGTACTTCAAACCATTAAGATTTCAACGACTGTTTCGCTCTATTTGGCTTGTAATCTTTTGAAAATTAGGAAACTTTATGTTCTTAACATCATTTCAGCCGTCCACAGGTCACTTCCGCTAGATTACGCCAAATTGATCAGTAGAAGAAATAATAAAGTAGCTCCCACCATTACTGTTCGCACTACTTTTGCTGAACGACAGTTTAGCTGTCAATCAGTGTACTTATATAATAAAATAAATCGTGTCTTAAATATATATCCTATGACATTACATCTATGCAGAAAAGCTTTAAATAATTGGCTAACTTGTCTTGCTTATGATGAAGTGTAAATCTTCTGATCAGACTGACATGACAAACACACGCATTGTATAGATGGATCCAATTAAAGGTCCAATTCAAACCCACATGCACATACTCACTCACTCACTCACTCACACACACACACACACACACACACACACACAATTAATTAAATTGTAAAATTTGGTTTTAAATCATTTCTGTTTATTTCTATATTGTTTACTAAATAAAATGTATTTGCTAAGGAAGTTGCGGCATATTCCCAATACAAGTGTCCTAAGACAACTTACTGGGAAGACTCAACCACTAAAAAAATGTATATGTAATCTTTGAAATAAACGAATTTTATTTATTTATTCATTGTACAGGGTATGCATTGAATTGTTTAATATTTTAAGTAAACCACTTACTGCATTGAAAATCCGATTCTTTCATAGCGGCTAAAGGCATCCCTGCAGCTCCCGAAGGCTCATAACAAGTTGCTGCTACCGTCATAACGCTGTGTTCGTTAATCATTTTAACAAACCAAACCATGGAGCAGTCGCATTTTAGAGCATTGCTATCCAATCTAAGCTTTTGGAGTTTTGGTAAACCACTGAATGAACCCAGTGGAATTGTCTTCAGGTTGTTGTGGTGAAGAAACCTGAAAAAAAAAAGAATTTTGTAAGAAAATACAAAGTTTATAATTTTGAGTTGTTCTTTAATTATTGTCATTGGCAGTGCCGCAGCCGTTTGTGGGAAGAGCAATTTCATTTAAATTACAACTGGTACATACAGTACTTACTACATTTTAGTATAAGAAAGAATTAGGGAATTTCATAAAATTTTACTAAAATTTTCAATTTAAATATTTATTCAGCTAATGAGAGGGTCACAGTTCGTTTATAGCTGTCTGTTTGTTTGTTTTAACAAAAATTTATTTATTTTAAAAAATATTATTATTTTTATTTAATTTTGTTTTCTTTATTAGGGATGATATTAAACAGTTGTTAAAATAATTATTAATCACTAAATTACAAAATGTATAAAATTAATAATTGTGAAACCCACACAGTTAGGTAAGTGTTACACGATTATTACTTACAGGCGTTCCAGTTGAGGTAAGTTTGAAAATGTCAGAGGGTCAAAAGAGTGTATTTCATTGACGTGCAAATACCTGAAATAGAGAAATATTTTCTACGTTAGTTATTGTTGTAGAAAAATTTTTTTAAATGATTTTCTGGACAACTAATTAAAAAGACTATTAAATCTCAAATTAACAGTCACTAAATGAGGTTGTATTATAATATACACTATTCAGATCTTTCAGTGTGTTTGAATGTAACATACACAGCAAATGAACAGGCCTTCTCATTTTAACCACCAGCTTGGAACGTTCGACATATCTAAATATAGCTAGAGATGCACTGACCCAATAATAAAAATCGAGATCCATTACGTGAATAGTAGTAATCCATTTGAACTACAACAGCCATTTAAATATATACATTTTACAGTAATTTTACGTCAGCTGGTGCATGGTGTGACATGTAGCTCTAATAAGAAATCTTTGTAGAGCTGGTGAGAAGGTTCATTCACAATGAATTTATAACATGATGTATTCTATCTACAATACAGTGTTGTTATGTATTAAAGAAACACATAAGTTAGTAGCGCACTTATTCCGTGATTCGAAAGCCACCTAATTGGGGCGTATTTTGACACTTAGTAAGATACCTATGTTTAGACATAGTTTGATAGTGACAAGAACTATTGTGTTCTTTTGCAAGGTCTTTAATTAAACAATTATATCTTTAGCTATCGCTAAATAATCAAATTAATTGTTATTTTGAGTGAGGACTGTGTGTATTGCGCCCAGTGGAAGTATGTTCATTCCCTCTTTAAATCTGTAGGATTTACTTACAACCACATTTTTGTGTATTTTTGTGATAAATTATAGGTATAATATAGACACTGACTTCAATTTTACCATTTTTGTAATGTTTGTCTGTCTGTCTGTCTACCCTCTTATAACTCAAAAATGGCCGGTGGAAAAGTCTTTTCGTAATTTCGTATATGTGTATAAATTTGTAATAAAATCACTTTGCCTGTAATATTTGAATCAGTTGCTGGTTTCGATGACATTAACATGTTTACTTTTAAATAAAATTAAACAAATTAGTATAATGGTGGTTCCACTATGTTTCAATTATATTTCTTTCTGTCCAGCTGAGTAAAACCTCATGAAGAAATTTGATCTATTCTGAAGTTTTTTTATGAAAAAGGAAAAATGCAGCACTAGCCGTAAAAAAATTGCAAAGTTTTAAGACTAAATGTAGTGTAATATTAAATATTTTGAGTTCTAACTTGCATTGTTATCTTTTCAACGCTTGTAACAACCAACCGGGGCTCAACAAAAAAAAGCAGAATAAAATATAAAGTTTTTTGACCTTGAATAAAATATAAAGTTTTTGACCTTGAAAAAGACAATTATATCATTATCTCATAAGTATGGCTCAAAATGATCTCGATCCATTTTATGATTTGACTTATATTTTGGAATGGAGAGAAGTATTATTGGAGATCACAGGGGTATATCACCATTGGATACGATTTCATGTAGGTGGGTAATGACCCACCTACATGAATTCAGTGCACAGCATCCCCATAATTACCTAACACCAAAACAATGGTGTACATTGACGAATTAGGTGGTATAGTATTGCGTATCATATTTATATATATGGTAATGTTTTCTATAAGTGTTTATTTTTGTCAATACAGTTATTTCTGTTAATCTGCACAATGTTTTTTCTTCACCCAAGTTTGATCAGGAGAGCAATTTATTGCGCGATAAATTTTCAAGTCACAAGATGATTACCCATATTATTATCAATACTTTTCTGCATTGACTCTCTACTATTGAAAAGACTTTCAAAAACGTAAATTAAAAGTTGTCTCTTTATTTAGTAAAGCAGGTATGTTCAGCAAGATTAAATAAAAACTAAACATACGATGCTTAAAACAAATCCTCACAAATATCCCAATCAATTCGTCATAGAAATACGTCAAAAACAAAGTTTATATTTTAAAGTGAAAACTTCATTAGCATCGTTGTGATTTGAAAGTCGATGAAACGAAAAAGTGACAGTAAAGCGAGACAAGCACATGAATTCATAAGATTTAACGTGGGAGAAAATGAGAAAGGAAGCAGTGTACACAGTGTTTTGGTACCAGGCGATCATAGTTGAAGAAGAGATTTTCTTATCTATAACGCGAGTATACCTTAATATATTCTGACGTTATGCGCGCGACGTATTACTTACTACCTACACCAGGAGAACATAAATATGGTAGCGATGATAGTAATGTTTTTCATAGCTGTGAAATCATGTGTCATCCTAGCAACATGTATCAGGACTTCATATGCAGTTTAGACGTTCATGCACAAAGCAGGTTTCACTTCTGAGATGTGCACCTTATACGCACACATTCTTTTTTAATTTCATACACAAGTTCTATAAGGGTCCAATAATTTAGAGGATTGAGGAAGAAACTTATCGGAAACAAGAATACATAGCCTTTGAAAAATGTTGAAACATTAATAACTCAAGATAAAAGTACTCACAATTGCTGCAAATATTGCATTCCCTGGAATACTCCCGATTCAATACTTGTGATTTTGTTCCGGTATAAGTACAGGTACTTCACACGTCGGACCCCATAGAACATGCCATTACGTAATTCCGTGAGCTTGTTGTCGTTTAGCAGAAGTGATCTGAGTTTGTAGAGATGACTGAAGATCCCTGGAGCAATGTCATAGATGCGGTTGGCGTGTAAGTCCCTGAAAATAAAAATATATTAATTTCTAAACTGTTGTAACAAACAAGTTAGGTAGGATGCGATGTTGTACTGGTAACCTCGAACTGCAGGATAAGGTTGTGTCAAGAACTCCTTTAGCGAAACAACGAAGTCAAATCATTTCTATTTCATAAACCAAATATTTTGATAAAGTCAAATATTTTTAGAATTGAATAATAATTTTATTTGAGTTAAAATTAAACCTTATAACTTTATTTACAATACTAGGATTACATTAAATTTAAACTATCATTACGGTACCAAGAATACTGCCAGCATTTCCACGTTGAATAGCTAGGCTGATCTGTTGACCGAAATAGCTGCAAGCGCTTGGGTTTCCAGTAACCCTATTGAGGTGAGAAGATGATAGTACTTTGTACATTCTCCGCGCCTCTGGGCCCCACAGGCCAAGTGTATCGACACCAAACAGCACAAAGATGTAAGACTCATTGAGACCCACATATTTGCGTTGTTTGCTGTCTTCGGTAGTCGAAGCAGCAGTCCCAGCACCATCTAACGCCACTTGGACATTTTTACAATTTAAATAGAACAATGTATTCTCTATACTGCTAAAGCCAGTATAGTTTGACTACTAAGCCACAGAGTTTTGGATTCAAATCCCGCTAGGTGCAAACGTTCTATGATATTTTTTTAAGTTTCTACTGCATGGATGTTTGTATACGTATTAATGTATGTACTATGCAAATATTGTATTAATTATATTGTATTTCAAGTTGTTTAGTTAGAATTATAGCTTTTGACTGGCAATACACAAAGATTCAATAACCGACTCCTGAAATACTCACATACCTGACTAGATCACGTTTATTTTACTCTCAGATGGGGCACAATACATTGATTTCAATAATTCAATATCCATCATATTACGCTATTCACGCATTGGTGGTGTTTCGGGCAAAGTATAAAAATAACATCGGATTAGAGAATCTCCTGGTTTCTCCCATTCATCACTGTCTAACTCGTAGAAAATCTATCATCTAATTGTTTTCGCATATTATATTATTCATACACTTATCGAATTGCTGGTTCTGACTAAAACGTACATGATCCGGAAAACTTAGGAAAAATCTAAAAACATTAAAGTCTTTCTTAGATCATTATTATTATTACTAAAGGTACTCTCAATATTATATATTTGATGCCGATAGTTGCCGTTTCCATAATTTTGACTATAAAATTGGATCGAAATGTCGGCTTCAGACATACAAGGTGGGCCAAACGAAATCACCCTATTGGAAGATGCTCTCATTTTTGCAAATGGCCGCCAATATCAAAATTGTTTTGACATTTATGGACTAGACAGATGCAGAATACAAGTGAACAAGCCATGGAACAGTACACTCCCCAAGAACGTGGAATAATTGAGACAATTTTTTTGCGTAACAATTCGTCTGTGGTGTTGGCGCATCGCGAATTCCTTCGCTGAATCCCCGGCCGTCTGACCGCGACTGGGCAAACACTGCGCCATTTGGCCACCAAACTTGAAGAGTATGAGACCACACGAGACGTTGCAAGAGTGGGCGGCCCCGGAGCGCCCGTTCTGCCGAGAATATCGCCGCTGTTGCCGAGGATGTCGTGTAGTCGCCGGAAAAATCGACCAGACGCCGTGCCACGCAATTCGCCATCAGCCGGACGTCCCTAAGGCGAATTTTGGTCAAAGACCTGTGCATGTTCCCGTGCAAAGTCCAGTCCGTGCATCAGCTGCTGCTTGCTGACCGCCAAACCTGCGTAACCTTCGCCCAATCCATCCTCAATCTCCAAGAAGAAGTGGACGATTTTTCGACCAAAATCATAATGAGCGATGAGGCTCATTTCCACCTCCGCGTGTACGAGAACGATTTTACCGTTTCAGACTTTTTAGTGGGGTTTTTGGAAGTCCCGTGTTATCGAGAACAAGCCCGATACTCTAGAAGCCCTCAAGGACAACATTTGACACGAGTTCGAGAGTCTGTCGCCCGAAGTTCTCGCTGAAATGATAAAAAATGCCATAAAACGAGCCCGTTTGGCCAATTGTGACGGCGCCCATTTGGCCGATATCATCTTCTCGACTTGACCACTACAATTCTAAAGGTTCAAATAAACATAATCAAAAACAGAATCGAAGTTTTTCATTTAGAAAAAAAAGGGAGCCAAACAACATCGGATGACTTCTTTTGGCCCACCCTGTATTAAAATATCGTTAGATCATGTTATTCATCACTTTTAAATATGTATAGGAAACGGGCCAGGTACTCGTAGCCATCATTCCTGAATTTATTAGAAATTAGCACTCCCTTATCTGGACTATTTTAACTGCAAACTAGTAAATTTTCAAGGACTAAGTTTCTAAGCAATACGGCGATACTGAGATTCTGAATTCTCTCAGAGACAGCAGTGGGTACCTAGCGATGGCAACATTGCATAAATTGATAGATTTCTGGCCAGAAATTTTATAAGCCAATAATTCAAAAACGAAAGGTGTGCAATTTAAATGGAACTATTTTCAAGCTATTGGTTAAACTTCATTAAATAACATTTTTGTAAATAATTTGATAGTAATTTAATATTTTAGGTAGTTTAAGTAAAACCTGACCTAAGTAGACCTGAGAAGAACGGGCGCAACAAACTCAGCGGGCTTTTTATTTCATCGAAAAAATATGTTTACAAAGTAATACTGTACAATTAAACTTATTATTTAAAGCCTGAGGGCGGTCACTGCATTCCCAATCTGTGGTATCATTAAGGAAGTCATTTATGTTATAGTAACCTTTACCACACAAACGTTTGTTAAAAATTCTTTTGAATAACGTAATACTTTTGTTAGGAATAGGAATATTTATTTGTTGTCATTATAATAATGAGGAAGTAACTGTTTGTAAAAATATAAATATTTATACATTTAAGTATGGGGAAGTTTCTTCCCATTTTATATGAATATTTAAAACAATTTTCCTTAAGTCTATTTTCATTAAATTACAGAATAAATGTTTCATTTTATTCGACGTCGCCATCTTAGGCATCTTGTGGGTAGTGACAACATCCCTCCCGTTGCCGTAGAAATTTTGAGACTTTTGATAAAAAAAAAATGTGAGAAGTAGTTATGGCAATCCTCTCTTGATGTTTCTCAGAAATAGTATATAACAGTTAAATTATAAGTATTGCCCGTGTAATGAGTTTGTTGCGCCCATTCTTCTCAGGCCTGAGGCAATCATTTTAGAATGGGTGGTAGTTTTTTTCACTATCAATAAGTGGTGTCACATCCTATTTTGAATAAAAATATTTGAATTTGAATAATACAATTAATAAATTGATTACGTAATGTATGGCGCGGGGAAAGAGGTGCGCCGGCAAAACGGTTGCAAAACTCAGTTTTCGCTTATATAGTATACGGCTTCTTAAGCAAATTTTTGGACCAACTTTTGTTACCAAGTAAAGAAACAATATTGTGATGAAAGTAGACTTGATTTTTTGTGATATTTTCATGGACGTATTTTAAATTATGTTACGCTATTTTTTATTACGTAGTTTGTTATTTCCCATAATCTAGCCAGCATCGTGTGCAAAGGAGCCTCCCACTGGTATGGTAAACTATAAAGGGGATCAGTCATGCGTGGCTAACTTTTAACAACTTACGACAGTTAGAGTAGATTCCACTTCCTTTAAGCTGTATAGAACTCCATTAGAGATGTTTTCCTCTCTTATACGCTTTGCTTATCTCACGTCACGTTACGGTTACGCTTATTGAACTGTCATGTCGTCTTTGATTATAACAAAACAATATACGAATATATCACTGACCTGTATAATTACCACTGGACAGGCTGTTACATATGTTTGACAGCAAATTTTTTGTGGCTACTTGATGCGCCACTCGCGAGCGTCCAGAGAACTAATTTTGACGTATAATACAAATTGTTGCGAAGGAACGTACAATACTCTGAAGTATTTTTGCATTTTTAAATTAATTTTGTTCGTTTTCTGTGTTATTTATACTTCAAGAATCAAGGTATAATAAACTACACGTTATTTTTGTAAATTTTTTCTGTCGATGTTTGCTGTGGTTTGTCATCACTAGTTTTAGTACCGCAGACTCTCGCTACATGGCCAACAGCGCCAAAATGGCGAATATCAACTCCACTGAACTTCAAGATATTGACACTTAAATTAATATATAACACTGGACTGGCGGCTGTCAAAGTGCTTTTGTGCCTGTTTGATATTCGCCATTTTGGCGCTGTTGGCCATGTAGCGAGAGTCTGCGGTACTAAAACTAGTGATGACAAACCACAGCAAACATCGACAGAAAAAATTTACAAAAATAACGTGTAGTTTATTATACCTTGATTCTTGAAGTATAAATAACACAGAAAACGAACAAAATTAATTTAAAAATGCAAAAATACTTCAGAGTATTGTACGTTCCTTCGCAACAATTTGTATTATACGTCAAAATTAGTTCTCTGGACGCTCGCGAGTGGCGCATCAAGTAGCCACAAAAAATTTGCTGTCAAACATATGTAACAGCCTGTCCAGTGGTAATTATACAGGTCAGTGATATATTCGTATCAGGGATGTTGCAGATGCCGATATTTTCACATCCGCGGATACGGATGCGGATGCGGAGTTTAGCAGGCTCACATCCGCGGATGCAGATGCGGATGCGGATGTATAAGATATTATGTAAATAAAGTCTATCCATGAAGAATTAAAACAATGACAACGTAATTATTAACATTTTTATTGTAATCAAACATAATTAAGTACTTATTTTTATGTTAAAAATATAAGTCATGTATAATGTAACTGAACACCTTCTGTTTTTTATATCAGTAGTTGAATTTAAAAATAGGAGCATTATACTTGATGAAGAGTAGTATTGCCGCCTTTTCTGGTTCTAGTCTGTTACGCAGAGGTTCGTAAATTAATCCCGCGCTACTAAATAGTTGTTCGCTAGGAACACTGCCCGGTGGAGCAGATAAAAATCTTCGTACTATCGGCGATAATACCTTGAATTCCCCTCGATGTACACTCCACCAGTTTAAAGGATTTTCACTCACATTTATTCTTTTTTTAGTACGGTAAGCAAGTAACTCTTTTTTTAATACAGCTTCAACGCTACTATTTTCTGGCTCATCTTGACTTTCGTCTTCACTCGACGAATCTAACATCATAGCCAGGTCGTTTTTTAAGCATGGCTTTTTGTTGAAACCTGAAGTCCCTGGTCCTAGTTGTTCTGTTTCATTTTCCATGCAATCAGTTATTTTAGCCCTTTTGGCATTGGTATTAACTGATTCAAAATTGTCATTCTCAATATTTATCATTTTTAAAATGTCATCTTTAATCTTTTCTTCAGTCACCGGAGTGAAAAATTTGTGCTTATAGCGAGGATCTAAGTAGGTAGCGATGGTATATAAATTGTTTTCTCCCAAGCTAGAAAACTTTGTAGAAAGTTCGTTTTTCAAAGTCGTTACAGCCTGACGAATCGGATCAAACTCTTGCGATCTTGTTAAATATAAATAGTCATCAACTTTTTTTTCAAGCATTTGTATTATCGGTATCACAGATGAAATAAGAGCAGAAGAGCTGCTCAGTTCCCGTGTTGCTTCCTCAAAAGGTCCCAGTAATTGAATGAAACTTTCAATCATTTTCCATTCTTCTGGTAGAATAGGGTCAATTTCATTATCATTCATGTAAAGGCTCAGAGCATCCTTTATCTTTGAAAAACGCTCGAACATGTAGAATGTACTGTTCCATCGTGTTACACAATCTTGAAACACTTTCAGGTGCGGTTGATTCAGTCTGTCCTGAATTGATTGCAGTTGTTTCTGGGCAATGGTAGAGTGATTGAAATGGGTCGTAATTCTCTTACATTTTTGTTTTAGTATTTTTATGTTTTCTTGAGAACCTAAACAACTACGGATAGCCAGTTGTATCTTGTGAACAGTACAGTCTATATCATTTAATGCTGCTAATCGCGCGGCTCGTTTCATATTAGACCCTTCATCTCTGATTAGGCAATGCAGTTGTTGTTTTTTAATGTTCCATTCAGAAAGCATGTTACTGAATTTTTCAGCAACTATGTCACCAGTGTGACGGCCGTCAAATGTCTCACATTTCAATATTATCGATGATCTATCAAAGTTTTCTGCAATTCCATGGCAAGTCAGGCTAAGCAAAGAAGCGTTTGAGCTAGGATCCGACCAAATGTCAGACGTAAACGACATGTTATCAAAATTTTCGATTAATCCTTTAACTTTTTGAGCCACTTTGCTATATAATTCCTTGCATACAAAATCTGTAAAAAAATTGCGTCCCCTAAAGTTATATCTTGGTGCTAATTCTTGCATCAGTCTACGAAAACCTAGCCCTTCAACAAAATTAAACGGCAAATTTTGAAGTGCAATCATTTCTCCAATGAGTTTATCAATTTTTTTAGAATTCAAGTTATTGACGTCCCACTTCTTTTCTTTTAGAACCATTTCCTCTAATGAAAGTTGTTTCTTTGATTCTTGCAGAGGAGTGGTAACTTTATCTGAAAAATACACAAATAAATAAAAATTTTCGTTGTAAAAAACTATTTACTTAAAAGTAATTAAAAAGTGAGGACATTTTAAAACACCAGAAAACCTTTCTATCAAATGTCCAACTTATATTGCAAAAAATAAAAATAAAAGGAGTTTATTCCTTATAAATATTTATAAGAAGGAAGGATCCCTAATGTTTTCTGGCATTAACATTAAATATAGCGTGAAGCTAAACTACACTAAAAAGAAAAGGTACACTTTTTGATAGTGATAAAATTTTTGCAATCAGCCGAATAGTTTTTGAGTTAAGTAATTCACTATTCATATTTTAATATCATATTAAAAATATACATTTATGTACAGGTTGTTTTATTTTGAAACAATAAAAAAGTAGATAAATGAATTACATATATTAGTCTTTTTACAACTGACGTTTTATATGACAGCAAATAACTATAATATTGAGTGGAAACTTAGCCAATAAACCACAACTAAAACTATTCTTTTATTAAACTAACCAAACAATGCCTCAAGTAAATATTAATTAATTAAAACTATTAATTATGAAACTTACTTGCGTCAGATTTCATCTGTTGTAATTTTTTTTCTTTACTAATGTTCTCAAATGTAGAAAATTCTTCTGAGTGCATCGACTTAAGATGGTTTTTTAAAGACGACGTGGTGCGGCCCTTGCGAGAGTAGCTTTTTTTGCATATTTTACAATCAGCTTTATCCTGGTCTTCTTTATTTGGTTCAAAATAATCCCATACATTACTTTTGGTCGGTGGTGACATTGTTGACTAAATAGTTAGATAGATAAACTATCAATAACGGGAATCACACTGGAAAAATAACGAATTTCGTCATAAAACGATATTTTTTCCTACAATAAAACGTATTACCGGCGTAATATAATAGAAGTTACCCTGTGATCTTATGGATATTAGTCTTAAATAATATAAAGTTTTCTTGTAAACTCTTCTTATTTACACACTGTATCACAATAACATTAAAAATACCTATTTATCTTTATGATACGATAAGTAGTTCACTTTCACTTCACAACGCAAACAAACACGTATTTATTCACTTCCACTTGCAAGGAAAGGAACAAACAAATGATGCACTAGCGAAAACAAACAAACGTGTCGAATCTTGTCACTAATTTCTTCGCTCCCATTGGTTATTGTCACGTGCGACCGGCACGCGTCAATCACCGGCCCCGCCCAATTTCTTTCTTGTCGCTACTTGTATAATATTCGCATCCGCATGAACATTCGCATTGATTAATGCGGATGCGGAAGCAGATGCAGATGTCCAAAACAATGCGGATGTTCCGCATTTGCGGATGCAGATGCGAATGTTCGCAACATCCCTGATTCGTATATTGTTTTGTTATAATCAAAGACGACATGACAGTTCAATAAGCGTAACCGTAACGTGACGTGAGATAAGCAAAGCGTATAAGAGAGGAAAACATCTCTAATGGAGTTCTATACAGCTTAAAGGAAGTGGAATCTACTCTAACTGTCGTAAGTTGTTAAAAGTTAGCCACGCATGACTGATCCCCTTTATAGTTTACCATACCAGTGGGAGGCTCCTTTGCACACGATGCTGGCTAGATTATGGGAAATAACAAACTACGTAATAAAAAATAGCGTAACATAATTTAAAATACGTCCATGAAAATATCACAAAAAATCAAGTCTACTTTCATCACAATATTGTTTCTTTACTTGGTAACAAAAGTTGGTCCAAAAATTTGCTTAAGAAGCCGTATACTATATAAGCGAAAACTGAGTTTTGCAACCGTTTTGCCGGCGCACCTCTTTCCCCGCGCCATACATTACGTAATCAATTTATTAATTGTATTATTCAAATTCAAATATTTTTATTCAAAATAGGATGTGACACCACTTATTGATAGTGAAAAAAACTACCACCCATTCTAAAATGATTGCCTCAGGCCTGAGAAGAATGGGCGCAACAAACTCATTACACGGGCAATACTTATAATTTAACTGTTATATACTATTTCTGAGAAACATCAAGAGAGGATTGCCATAACTACTTCTCACATTTTTTTTTTATCAAAAGTCTCAAAATTTCTACGGCAACGGGAGGGATGTTGTCACTACCCACAAGATGCCTAAGATGGCGACGTCGAATAAAATGAAACATTTATTCTGTAATTTAATGAAAATAGACTTAAGAAAAATTGTTTTAAATATTCATATAAAATGGGAAGAAACTTCCCCATACTTAAATGTATAAATATTTATATTTTTACAAACAGTTACTTCCTCATTATTATAATGACAACAAATAAATATTCCTATTCCTAACAAAAGTATTACGTTATTCAAAAGAATTTTTAACAAACGTTTGTGTGGTAAAGGTTACTATAACATAAATGACTTCCTTAATGATACCACAGATTGGGAATGCAGTGACCGCCCTCAGGCTTTAAATAATAAGTTTAATTGTACAGTATTACTTTGTAAACATATTTTTTCGATGAAATAAAAAGCCCGCTGAGTTTGTTGCGCCCGTTCTTCTCAGGTCTGAGGCATTCATTTTGGAATGGGTGGTAGTTTTTGAATTTCAATAAGTGATGTCACATCCTATTTTGAATAAAAATATTTGAATTTGAATTTGAATATTTCTATTGTGATTCAGATTTTATATATATTTATATACAAGAATTACTCGTTTAATGATATAAGATTAGTTCGTAAAATAGTTTGTCATTTGCAAGTCACACTTCATTTGCTCGACCACTTAAGTTTCTGCGCTTTTTAAATATAACAGCATTCATATAATTCGTGACTCAATTAAAACATCAGCAGTAACTGAAGCTTTATTGTTCGTTGAGTAATTCAACCGTTTTAACATAGTGCAATGAAAATTAAATCGCGTAGTAATATTTTTTGAGAAAATCGAAAACCCTTTTGAAAATTCTATGAATACACAATTCATATGAAATAATTTATCATACACCAATTTTGAGAAAATCGTTAAGAATTGATCAATAAATAAAAAAATCATCCAAGGAAATACAGATGCGAGAAATGTTTAATCAATATTTTCGTTTAAGTTTTTATTACTTTATCTCGATATACTTTGCTGGTATTTTTATGTCACAAAAGGCAAACGGATAAATGGTAGAAAACAAAAAACAGTTTATATCTGCCTTCATACGTCTATAACCAAAAAACAGACAAAAACGAAATTTAATCTTAACTTTATTTTTTATGTTTTTTATAAAACTTTTTGTACAATATATTATCTAGGCGCCTATTTCTACCGTGAAGCAGTTTACTGTGTTTCGGTTTGAAGGGCGCCGTAGCAAGTGAAAATACTGGGCAAATGTGACTTAAAATCTTAAGTCTCAAGGTGACGAGCGCAATTGTAGTGCCGCTCAGAATTTTTGTGTTTTTCAAGAATCCTAAAAATAATGGGCAGGGCTAATAAAATATATGGAAGAGCGGGTTATTCTGACTCAGATTTTGTCACCTAAAAAAAGGTTAAAAGCCTAAAAAAAACCTAAAAACCAATTATATTATCACGTACTACTTTTGGTACCAACAAAGAAATTTGAATTTGATATAGCATATATTTCGTTATGGCATGTGTAATGGAATGAGCAATGAGCCCAATTTATATAAAGCAGCATCTTCTCCCCATAGCGATAGCCCCACAGCGATAGCCTCCGACAATAAAATATTTTAGTCGCAATCATATGACTGCACAACTCCGCACAAAACTTGATCCTGACAAATATATTCATTTACTACCTGACCCGACCGACGCTGTTCTATCAACAGAAAAACATGTGATTGGAAAATTTCTGATTCGGGATTAACGTAGAGTTTTCTTTCTTCCACGTACTACTAAGCTTTCTTGTGCGGTGTGTCCGGGACGATACGACATGGGTACCTTCAAAAAAGCGCATGCACCTTAAAGTCCGGCAACGATCCTGTGATTCCTCTGGTGTTGCAAGAGATTGTGGACGGAGGTGTTCACTTAACACCAGGTGACCCGTACGCTCGTTTGTCCTCCTATTCCATACAAAAAACGTAAAGTAAAGCCATTGGAAATAATATGTAATCTTTAATTTAATTAGATAAAAATGAAACAAAAACGTATTTATGATTGATCACACCCTTTAACTACCGTTTCTTGTTTGTGGTAGGCAAGACAGCGCGGGGTAGATCGCATCAAGCGATATCAAGATTAGGTAGGTATTCCTAATATATATTATCGCGTAGCAACGCTTCGACGTACATGACGAGAGTTGTCATACTTGAAGGCATTAATTTCGACAGCTCCGTCAGCAATACTCGCTTAGCGGAAGTGTTGACTTCAGACGCTGTAGACCCGGGTTCGATACATCTTCCAGTGTATGGATTTTTTTGGGTTTTGTAAAATTGATGGAATTTTTTAGTAAAATTTAAATTTAAAGATGGAATGTGAGAACCATTTTGAAACTAGAACAGATCCGAGGGTATAAGCCGTACTAAGCGTGGCCTACGGCAGTTTTACTTCAGACTCAAAATTGAAAAGGGAAAAGAAGAAATAGTGAAAAGTGGAAAGTAATTACGAAGAAAGAAGAAGAAGGAGATAGAAGAGAACTAGTGTTCGGTGCGGTATAAGGAATACTGTAGTATTTGTGATAACAGCTTTTAAATTACCGTTTATTGCCAATTTCTTAAAGTATTAAAATGGATATAGTATGTCATCCATAAGAGACAGTCATATGACACGTGTAATATAACCCGTACACCGATAATAAGATACATAATTCCCCGATACATTATATTGTTATATTGCACAGTGTTTTCGTTAAAAGCTCCAAGACGGATAAGTTTTTTCCGACACCTTCAACAAATATCGATACTGAACATTAAAAGTGTGCAAAAACTTAACAAATAAAACATTTCTTTACAACCAGTCTATCCATTGTTGAAAACAGCATGAAAATCGGTGCAGTAGTTTTTAAGTTTATCGCGGACAGACAGACGCGACGTACGACTATGTTTTATAATATGTTGTGTTTCTGATAGTTACACTAACAACACATCATTATACAATAACAATTATTATAGTATCAACATAAGACATAGTACAATAAGACATTCCTTAACAGTGATAATACCCTACTCACATCATTTGAACTGAAATACCTCCAACAGAATAAGTACACTACTGTTTTAGAGCAGAAAATTAATATCCCATACAATAAGAAAACAATGTAATAATCGACTGTTTTATAAGCATTGCCAATAATTTATTATAAGAAAAACTATTTCAGTTTGATGCAAATTATATAAAGCTCGCAATTTCAATAAATGTTAATGAAAGTTCTTGAATTTAATAATAACACACTCAGCACAACATCAAAGCTTTACAATATTAGCTAGGATACCTTTGATATGAACTTTCCGATCAAATACTAGGTATTCCGATTAAATTCTATAACTTCGTCGAGCCAGTCAGAACTCAGATTTCCACTACATTAAGTTTAATAACAAGCAGTTGCTTGTACCCGTCTATTGCGTAAAATTGGACGAGCAAGTTTCACTGATAAACGTTTATTATTATTTGTACATATTATTTAGATTTTCTGAAAAATTGATGTAAACACATATTATTTCTACGGTTGGCAACAGTTTATTTACTTAATCGTAGTTTTGTATTGGGATCTCAAATTTCGACAAGTCTTGAGTGCAAATACATAAGTATTAGCAATTTTTTTGAAAGAAAAACCACAAGTATCAACAAACTCACATTGTGGTCAACTAATTGGTAGCATGCATATTGGCCATTTTTATGAAAATTACGGATGAGATAAGCGCGTTCAGCTGTGATAATTGATACGCCCTGCCCATTTCAATGCAATGCAGTCCGATTAGAATTCTTGAAAGCTCCAAAAATTCTGAGCGGCTCTACAATTGCGCTCGTCACTTTCAGACATAAGATGTTAAGTGTCATTTGCCCAGTTATTTCACTAGCTACGGTGCCCTTCAGACCGAAATACAGTTATACCCATAATCTAGCCGGCATCCTGTGCAAAGGAGAATCCCACTGGTGAAGTGTTGTTACTAAAATAAAATTGTGTGTAATGTAATGTTAAGGACAGTAAAGTGACGAGATTCACGCAATAGCTGATTATGTTATATGATATATCCCGCATCGACCCTTAATTTTGGTTCAAATTAATACGTAAGTGTCCATCCCTGTGGTTCAAATAAAGTTTGTATAAGTCATATTGCATACAAATACGATAACATAGAGCGGTCTGGAGTTAGGAACCCAAAAAAAAAATTTTTTTTTTGTGTTTAATTTTAATGCTATTTTTTATTAGATATAAGTTCTCAAGTAATCCTCAAGACGGCACTAAAGTGCGTAAAGTTTGCGAATGTTCCACCGGAAAAACAAAATCTATGCTGTTCTCTTTAAAAAAAACTATATAAACAACACACTTAGAATGTGCAAATTTCTATCCCGAGAGATTTTATAAGACGAGCTAGAGCAACGAGCTTCTGTGAAATGTGATGAATACTGGAATAAGAGTAAACATGAAATGAAAGTGACTCTAATTTCATGATACCTTGCAGTAGAAAACATCCTCCCGGAAAATTAGGTACTTAATGAATTAATTGATAAACAAGATCGAAAAATTCAATACTTACTTCATATTTGTAGATCTAATTAAAAAATAAATAAAACCGCATTACATCTTACCACAAATTGAACTCTACAATCAAAAGTACACAAAAGTGAAATATAAGTCTGTGGAAAATCTACAGAAACAAAATAAACAGTAATAAAATAAAATGTATATTTTATTTTTGCATGTGTATAAAGTTTTATAAATATTGTCGAAGGGCTTGAAAATACTGACAACGAAAATGTTTATACTCTTTAATATTTAAGAACTGGACATACCTAATTCCAAAACAAAATTTTTAATCTATACTACTATTATAAAGCTGCAGTGTTTGTTTGTTTGTTTGAACGCGCTAATCTCTAGTACTACTGGTCCGATTTGAATGATTCTTTCAGTGTTGGGTAGTCCATTTATCGAGGAAGGCTATTGGCTATGTTTTTTTTGAAAATTAGGGATCCGTAATAAAATTGCTATTTTGTAACACAAGGTGTAAAATCGAAAACCTATTTTTGCGTGCGTTGCAAAAACTATTGACAATAGAACAAAATGATGTACAGGCTATAATATAGGCAATATTTTATTACTTATAAAACTATCGCGTGAATTATAATTTATATGGCAAAACAACGTTTGCCGGGTCAGCTATTTAATTGATAAATAGT
The DNA here is from genome assembly GCF_905404315.1 of Leptidea sinapis. NCBI lineage: Eukaryota > Metazoa > Arthropoda > Insecta > Lepidoptera > Pieridae > Leptidea > Leptidea sinapis. The sequence goes on along the minus strand of NC_066312.1, from coordinate 22,874,448 downwards.
TATATAAAAAATATAGTAGTAAAATAAATAATGTCATTCCCAGGGGTTAGTATTAAATCGAAATGTTATCTATTATCTATTCTTTAATAGAGGTTATAGAAACAGTATTGATATTTATGGTGTTATATCGGCATCATAGAGAAGTCTCGTCCAAGTTTGCAATCAGCAAAGGAATTTACGAGGCCTAAATTAGACTGCTTCAAATATGACAAGGGGGATTCAATTAATCTGGCTTTGACTTTGTCTAGTCCTATTTGCCATTTCAAATGGCAATAAAATAGTTACATCTGATAGCTTTATGGAACGGATCGAACAAAGAAAAAATAGTGCCATAGTTTTTAGCTTAAAATAGGTTTCTGTGCCGTAATATGAGAGCATTATTGTGTTTCAGTTTAATTTAGTGTACAACTTTTGTCTAAACGTGACGAGCGCAATTGCGATAGCGCTTACAGGTTTGGGTTCAAACAAAAAACGTGGAAAAAGTGGAATTTTGCTGAATGATTGTGTGAATAACTTGGGATTTGAACCCCAAATATGTGACAGAAATAATAAGATACCCTGCCAAGTATTATACATTTTATTTGAGTTACATAAATTTCATCACATTCAAGTTGATTTTGAGAATCGTTGAAAACCGCTAAAGGTTTCTCCTAATTTATCTAATCCAAAATAATGAAAAGTGTTTCAAAATATGTATATTACAGGTAATTTAGGCACAAGTCAAGTTTTTAAATATCATCAAATTAAGGAGTAAATAATTAAAATGAACTTGACTCTCGTCTGCGCTTTTAGTATAACATGTTATTTCTTTTAATTCTTTTACAACCTCAGTTCAAGTTATACCTCTTTGCAATTCCTTAAGAGGCTATGTTTGTTGACAACCATGTATAAGCTCCTTTTCTACCCTTAATTGGCAATTACGTACTGAAATAATTGTTATTATTATTAATTGTTGTATGTACGTTGTGTTGTGTTAGTAGTAACATCTTCTTATTTAGTTAATAATCATCCAGTTATTGTGTTTATTCCAAAATAGCGTTAATATCCTGACTTTTAATAATAAGATGGACAATATTAGTCTGTTGAAAAAAGAGCCTTATTTGTAGTCGTATAATTATGATGTGTAACATCTGACATGTTATCTTACTCTTTAGTCGATATTTTTTTATACGGAATAACAACATCATCACTTATTTAACATTCAATGAGTTTTAGCTTAGACCATTTAAACGTCTAGACAGTAGTGATAACGTCGAAAAAGATTGAGTTTAGAGTTAACCTATATTTTGAACAATTCACGCACATGTCATACAAATCGCGAGTGTAAGACGTAGCTTTTCAGGCACACTAAACTAATATTCCTGGCCTGTTTTCATCGGTTGTCTAGCGGCAAGAGACTTTATTTAGACGTATAAATTATCTAAGCACTAATATTATAATGACCATAAAAGATGTACATATCACTCAGTTTGGTAAAATTAGTAAATTTTGTAAAACATACTACAACTTAATAACAATAATGGTTATGAGATCAACTAAAGTAATTTAATTTTTCTATTTATATTATACTTTTCATTGTGAATATATTCTGCGCTAGATTATTATTACATCTCTACAAATTATACATTAATATTTAACATTAAGAAAATATTATAAGCTTGGTTATTTTTTTATAATTTGAAATAGCAGAAAATGAATATCACCCGTGTATTTTTTTTAAATCCAGGAACCTTTTTTAACAGCGAGGGGAATTTAGCCATAACTTCACTTACAAAAAATAGTTTTAGCGCTATTGCAATACGCGTCTTGCAAGTCGATAGCAAGTAGCGAACTCCGTAATGAGTTCAAATTCAAATAATTTTATTCCAAATAGGATTTAAAATACGTCAAAAACTACCCATACAATCGAAATAATAGTGTGCGTTAGACCCAATAAGAACGGGCGCAAGAAACTCAGCGGGCTTTTTTTTATAAAATTAAGGATTACAATGTAATATCGCTACCAATAAAAGACTTACTAACTTGATTTAACCGAGTAGTAGGCATAACAAGTTTATGTTTGTTCTTCAAGTTAATATTATAAGTGTCGCAATACCACCTTTTCTTTAATTATTATTTTTTGAAGTCATCAATCTAAACATGTGAAAATTGTAATTTTGAGATAATTCAGATTATGATTAAAGGTGCGATGTGAAAGAGCATGCAGGGCATGGACCCTAAGATAGTTGTGTTTCCTGTATTCATACTGTATTTGTTTAGAAATTTAATTAAAATTTTCAATAGTTTTATTTTATTTTTACATGTACCGACGGTGTATATGTTTTTAAATTTATCTTAAAGGCAACTACAATTAGACCAACAACTAGAGATTATTCAATTGAAACAATGACTACTTTTAATGTAACATTACTTATATTTAATACTTTATATCTATCTTAAAGGTTGCATTTTTATGCATTTATATTTGTAGGTTTGGGAGTTAAAGTAAATCCAAATTATCTGGGTTCAAAATACAAAACTTAAATTTGAAAAATGTATCAATATTTAAGATTTACGTCTTTTGTTAAATAATTTTGGGGCAAGTCGAGGTGTGGAGGATGATAAAGTTAAAGAAAATATAGTGCTAATTTGTGGCTAGATTAACCAATTGAAATATATTGAAATAGAATATGTTTATATATGCAGTAGCATATTTTAACTCCATAATATCTTGCAGTTACATATTTATTATAATGTAACGGGTGGCAGTGAACATGTAGAGTAATAGCTGTGGTAAAATAGCCTTAACACATGGTCGGATTTGGTACGGCCGGACCATCGGATGGCCCGGTGGGTCACTGTGTGCCTGCACCAATTGGTGCAGTGCAAATCCAGTGTCGTTCTAGATCCGACCCAAACGATAGTAATAATAATTTTGTGCGGTGAACATTAATAACATACCATCGGACGTGGTCCGCTACCGGACCACGTCTAATGATTCAGCCATACCAAATCCGATCATGTATTTACAGCTTAAGATTAATTCTAGCCCCGAGCGACACAGCTCGGATGTCTGACACATACAGCGACACTCAGCCGGGGGCCGGGATCAGTCTCGTACAACGTATCTCATGTTATGATATGAAATACAATCGTTGTAATATCCGACAAACCCAATAAATAATAATAATAATATTGACACACTTTAACACAAATTATCTTCCCCAAATTAGACATAGCCTGTGCTATCGGTTGCAAGACAACGATATATTTAATACAATATACTTAAACATACATAAATAAATACAAACATCCATGCCTCGGAAACAAACATCCATATTCATTATGTAAATGTGTGCACCTACCGGGGTTCAAACCCGGGACCTCTAGCTTTGTAGGCAGGGTCGCTAACCACCGTGTGGGTGGTTATTATTATTTAAACAATATGTTGAAGTAATGTTTTTTTTTAACCATAAATGTTTTATTTATTTCATGTTATCCTTATTTTTAATTATTTTATAACGATTGCCTATTAATTAATTTGGTTACTATGCAAAATTTCAATGTCATGATTTGAATTGAATTCTGTAAACTTTTTTCCATCGAGAAAATATTTTGTTATCCTATTTCTTTAGAGTGATGCTTTATACTGTTGATATAACTCAGGAAGGGTGCGCTCTGAATGGTGGTATCTCTATCACAAAAGGGCATTTCAAAGATTTTTTTTTTTCAAATAAATATGTTCATATTTAATACTGAAAAATTTATTTACTGTGTGTTATATCAAAATTACACCTCTTCACATGCTCGAAGGAATTTATTACACGAATATTAATTAATATTTAAATTGCTTCCTATTGCATATTTTCGAAACGGATGGACTGGTATTTCCGGGAGTTATTTAGCCTTCGTTTATTTCAGAAAATGAGCAAAGGTGCAGCACTATAAAAAAACTAATGAATTTATAATCAATATGCTATTCAATGGCTTTAACCACAGAACAGGTGAAACAAAAGACATAATAGTTTGTATATTTATATCAATTTTATAGGTTTACTAGATTTTGTAATTTATTTATTGGTTTCAAAGATTTTTCACGGAACCCCACTTCATTTGATGCTGTTCCTTTTTTTTAAGAAAATAAGGGAAGGCACGAGCAGGTCGTTCAGCTGATGTTAAATGATACGCTCTGCCCATAACATTGCAGTGCCGATCAGGATTATTGAAAAACCGAAAAATTCTGAGCGGCACTACAACCGCGCTCGTTACATTAAGACATAAGATGTAAAGTGTCATTTGCCCAGTAATTTCAATAGCTACGGCACCCGAAACTCAGTAATGCTCACAATGCTTCACGGCAGAAATAGGCGCGTTTGTGGTTCCCATAATCTTGCCGGCATCCGGTGCGAAGGAGCCTCCCACTACTCCCAAAGTAAACTCCCACTTTCTTGCCTTCTTCTGTTGATGTTGTTAAAAATCCCACTCAAATCGGATAAACGAAACCAACATTCATATCATATTATTACATAATTAATACAGAACAACTAAAAACCCGATTTAATATTTTGGTATTATTGCCAAATGCAAAAATACTAAAATCTTTTATCTTTTGCTAAAATAATGAACAATTGTCGGACTACTCGTTCACTCCTGCAATTGAATCACGATTGTCGCTGTGTTCGAAAATTTCAATTACAAATCCGTTTTCATGTTGTCGAGCTACGTACTCGTTCACTCTTCGAACAGGTTCACACAGATGTAATAGTGGCTGTTCTCGCAATTTTCAATTACAACATCCGTATTCAAATTGTCATTTGATATTGCTGTATTGCTTTGAGCGAGTCCTCGTTATGAAGTACTGAAATATCGAAATGAGACTGTGTTTGGATGGATTTCAAAGCTCGGACGGTGCCATTAGGATCGTAGTTAGTACAAGAATAGAAACGCGTTTTGTGCATTTTATGTAAATTCATTCATTTCAAAATTAAAACCATTCATCGTATATAAACTGCATTAATTTGCACACAGTTAAACACAAAACTGTATAATACTGCCTCTCTTTGAGTATTTTCCGGTTCAAAATAATGAGACTTAGTACTGAAATGGTAAGACTTAGTAATCAGTAATGAATTTAGTATTCAATTTTAAATCTATGCGAGTTAATGTTATGCCTTGACTTTATACAAGTCGTATATGTACGACATGTTCATACTTAATTACTTCAACATATTTACACATAATATATTAAATGTAAGTCTCTTTTTAGAGTGATGAATTTTAGTCAAATATCATTTTGACGTTTACAAATTTCTTTTATAAAAGTACTAGCTGACCCGAAACGCTGTGCTTTCAATAAAAATATATTAAAATGGATATAGTATGTTCTCCTTAATAGATAGATATATGCCATAGCGGACTGTTATGTAGACCTATTTAAGATTCCACAATTCCACCATACTTTATTATGCTATATCTCAAAGGGTTTAGGCAACACTTTCGTTGAAAGGTCCCAGACAGCTTATTTTTTTTCCGACAACTTCAACAAATACCTTTCATATATACAAAACAAAAACATCGAACATACAGACAGACAGACACAGCGGAAGACATTGTTTTATAATATGTTGTGATAATACTATCCAATTAAAAATATATAAATTGTAACCAAAAACATTTTAGTGTGACTTTTTTGGTCTCATGTACATAATACAACATTACTTATAATTGTTTGGCTGTTACCTTAATATTCCTTACATAGTTCGATAGTGCAGAATGTTTTAATACTTATTCTAAGAATATGAGTTGTATACGAGTACACCAGCGAGATAACTGCGACCATGATCTACGGATGTATTTGGACTCGACACTGATAAGGTTTGAGGTCATGTTAAAAAGTGTTATGTATCATTTCGGGGCAAGATATAAATAGTTTAGTTGTCAAATGATTTAATAATATTATAGTTTCATAATACAGCGAGGCCGCAGGCAGATACGTTAAATACTTTTATCTGTCATATTTTATGCGGCCACGACGAGTAATATAAGTATATACTTTATTAAGTCTTTAAAAAAGTCTATTATACTCTATGGCCTAAAAACATTGTTTACGTATGGTAAACAATGTTTTTTTACTCCGAACTATAATGTCGTCAAAAAAGCACAGTTATTTTAGGCGCCAAAGACAATTAAAATCTAGGTTAGGGTTCATAGAAATATTATTTAGTACATATTACATACATAACATTGTCAGCGATAGAAGTTTGTATAGAAATTGCAATTCACGCGTCCCAATATAAGGCGATAAGAATGACTTATCGGGTATATTGGGACGCGTGAATTGCTTCAGATTATTGACAGCTTATTACTGACAGTAGAAGGTAGTAATTTCTTTTAATGTCTCTATCTGTAGATAGTATATTGGGAACGGCCGAGTGGAATGCAGTAAATTTACAAATTGATTTCCAGACAGTTAAATTTCAAGCAAGTTTTGTGTCGTATAATTAGTCTGTGCCAACATTCTGAGGCTGAGAGCTATAGGGCGTACTTAGAGTTTGCTCAGACTTTAGTTACTTAAAACTTTGCCGAGTTTTATAAAACGCGAACGTCACTTTTTCATTGGGCTGTCTTTGCTTAAGCTCAGAATTATTTCAGCTGTCAAAGGACTTGAAAAACGAAATCAAAGTTTGTGCTAAGCTCACACTCATATAAGATTTACGTAAGTATAATATTTTTATAAGGGACGAGATGAGCTGGACTTCAGCTGATGGTAATTTATACGCATTGCCCATTACAAAGAAGTGCCGCTGAGGATTTTTGAAATACCCCAAAAATTCTGAATGGCACTACAATTGCGCTCGTCACCTTGAGACATAAGATGTTAAGTCTGATTTGTCCAGTAATTTCACTAGCTACGGCGCCCTTCAGACCGAAACTCAATAATGGTTACATATAACTGCTTCAAAATGAGCCTCCCACTGGTGAACTGTGACTGATGCCTATGCTCTCCTGACACAAAAGAGAAAGCCAAAACATCTTCAACAGTGCACCTTGTTCAGAGTGAACGGTTGCGTCAATTATTTTACGTCGTTGCTGACTCGACGATAATTGTAAAATAGAGGATTATATCATTGAGCATCTTGCATCAGTGACCTTTATTTTGAGAGATTGTACAAAAGAGATCTTGTTCCTGTCACCAATTGCCAGCACTGATCCCGATAAGTCCCGTCCATCTTCATTACAATTCCATTAAACGTTATATCTAGCGCTACTAAGCCTCCATCTTTGTAACATTTTTTATTTTATAGATAATTTCGTAAATTATATTATATAAGTAAATTATGTAAGCATATTTTAAAATATAATTACAATATTCTTACAAGATTAACCAAAAACTAAAATGAATCATAATTTAAAATAATTTTAGATATTATTAATTCCTCGTTAATAAACAACTGATCGTAAACCGTCAATATGGTGTCAGTCTACGTGGACATCTTACGAAGCTGACAACATCACTTTCAATGGCCAAACTTGTTCTCTGATTGCCGTCACCAGATGAAACATATTTCCTCTGCATTATTTAAGTTTTCAGCACTTTCTGCCACTCTACCTTTATGACATCGATTTGCTTCGAAACTAACAGCTATAATGACACCAGAGTCCTACCACGATTCCAGAGAATCAATAATACATTAACAGTTCGCCTAAATTAATTATTTGAAAACAAGCTGCATTTACCTTTAAGTCCTTGTGAAATATGAAATATAAATAAAGTCTATGTGAAATTAATAGCCCGTTACTCAAATATCATCATAAATTTCCAATAACTGGCAATGAATAAATACATTCCATTTATTATGAAATTGCATATTACAGTCCCTTTCAGCTTTGACTTATTAACTTGTGTAATTAACGAAAATATGTGTTTGAGTGATCTGTTAGCGCAGCGTAGCATAATGAATAAATTGCTCATCCGACCAGAAGCAATGCTTATAACAATAATATAAGTATTACAAACTATTATTCGCCCACGGAATTATCTGCGTGGACATTAGATAAATGTAAAATCAAAATACTATGATCGTACGATGCTGAATATTTCACATATTTCTTGAAGTCAATATTGGCCATAACTGCCGATTTATTTTGTACTGATTTTTTTTTATATATATATTGTGTTATCAGTAAAAAATTTTTATTAGTCACTAGCTGACCCGACAGACGCTGATCAGTCATTAGAAAAAAAACTATGCAAGAATTCGGGAATAATGTACTCTCATAAAAACAAAAAAGTACTTTTGAATGATATTATAATATTTTACTACATGAATGATATGAGATATAATATGATCAATATCGTATTTGTGTAAACAGCTTTTATATAACCGCTTTATAATTGTAATTGTTTTCGCTGAAAGCTCCCAGACGGCGCATTTTTTTCCGACACCTATAATATATACGTACAAAATATCGTAACAAATTATATATTAAAATCCACTCCGAGAATAACGCTATCAATTGGTCTGAACAACATAAAAATCAGTGCTGTACTCTTTGAGTCTATCGCGAACAGACAGACAGACAGACGCCGCGAATGACTTTATTTTATAATATGTAGTGATAGTGATTCTATTCATCTTTAACTAGAACTATACACAGGCTTCATTCATCGTGTTGCTCTACTGCTACCGTAAAGATGTATTATGTCTTACATTTAAGCAAAAGCTGCTAAAACTATATACAATATGGTTTATAGGCTTCCGACTAAGGCCATGTCGCTTAAGTCTTTTCAGATTTAGGTGGTCTTCGTACGCCAAATATTTGTGAAGGCATAAAATATATAGAACACAAAGTATTTCATTGTCGGTCGTAATCAGTCTGATAGCCAGCCACTATTTAGGTTGGTATGTGAGAGTATAAGTAATGACAAAATGATGATGCTTTGTCAAAGGCATTCTTCATCTAAATCTAAAAATTAGGTCAAATGTCTAGATTTATTCGTCGCGTGCTGCTGCGTTATTTAACAGTGATGTCTGATATTATGTATAGCTACAAAGCGCGAGTTTATACAGTAAAAGAGAGATAATAGAAATGTTTTCAATGTAAATCCCTATTATGACTATTATGAAATGTGACTATAATAATATGTCAAGGTGACGAGCGCAGTTGTAGTGTCCCTCAGAATTTTGGGTTTTTCAAGAATCCTGAGCAGCAGAATGCAGTAAGCATTGTAATGGGCAAGGCGTTACTACTACTACTACCATCAGCTGAACGTCCTGCTCGTCTTGTCCCTTATTGTCATAAAAAAATTACTCATACCCGCACGAGAAGACACAAATAATTGTATAAATTCAAATTCTGTACAAAAAGGCTCGGAAACAACGCGGTCATGACCTACCATCAAATGACCCGAATCTACGATCTTTCTCGTTTACTTTTACATTTTCTCTCTCTTCTTTTCTCTCTCAGTGCGCTATTTGTTTCCGAAGCTATAGTAGTGTCTAGTATATTAGAAATGACATCTAAAAGAATTTTTAAGGAATCAATTTTGATAAAATAAATACGTTTTTCGTAAAAAAAAAAAAACATTTTATATACCGTCTCGCTCGACTCACCTTACAATCTTAAAAATAAAGTAATTCTTAAGTATGTAATCAATCAAATTACTTGTAACATAAGAGATGCAGATGTTTCATGGAAATCTACATAAAAACATTTCCATCTCTGAGATTTAGTTCCATTTCTTTTGATTACGTCAGATAGGAATACATTTTAAATTGAATCCGTTTATAAGACGTCTGTCTGTGGTCCGACCGACAGCGCGATGCATTGTTTTGTTTGTGTTGGTTGAGGTTGTAGTTACAGCACGACGTTTCCTTTGAGCTATAACAGTGACCGAGGTCTGAGAAAGCATCCTATAATTACATAACCGATGAGGAATTTATAATGTAAACTATTTTTTAATAATAAATACTAGCTTCTTTATTTCTGAAATTTTACTATATTTCCCTCAAAATGATAACTTTTATGCAATGTCTAATGTAATTGGGTTTTATAATATTGCTTATGATAGAATAGTTTGTAACTTTTTGTTTGAAAATGGTGAAAAATTTAATAAAACTTTTTACAAACGACTTAATATACATTTTAAAGCTTTACTTCTTTTGCTGCGTTAGACGATTTCGATTAGCACACACTGACACCGAAATTTGACACCCTGACGTTAGTTGGTCAACTAGACCATTTGTTTCATACTTCAGTTACCATAACAGCTGCGGGGGCAGAAAATTGGCAACCGCACGATAAATCAATTTAAATTCAAATATAATAATTGACAATTAACATCATCTAGTTCTCATAAAAATAATTTAATGATATTTCAATTTACGTTATTTATCTAAATTACGCGGTAGGTATTACACTATTCTCATTGATTTTATTTAATACATTCCTTATAACAATATTGTTCTTTCCACAAACGTAAAATAGTACGAGGAACAGAAATTGGTGATCTTCACAAATGTAACTTTTAGTTTATAAAACCAAATACGCATTTTTTACGCAACTTAATCGTTCACTGATACACACAAGGCTATCGAAAATAATCATTTAGGGGACTTGGTGTGTTTCTATATGAAAACCCCACCCCACAAAGCTAAAAAATATTATGTATTCGTAAAATGTACACTTGTAAAAAAAAGCGTATTATAAATACCACAAAAGATTATTAAGTAGATAAATGCATGAGATAGAATTGCATATTTTTTTAATTTCACACATTTGATTCTTATGACTTGGAAAATATGATGTAATTATATTATTTCTCATGAACTATTTATCATTTAGTATACTTTCCCTTATATCAAAGTATACTTTAAGTTATTGAAGAGTACGCAGTAGTAATGTAGCTTAATGTAATTTTACGATTATAAATAGTATTTCCTCCCTTTCAATACGTTATACGCTAATTATAGATTGGTGCCAACATTCATTTCGATTTTTTTGCAATCAACGTTTTAATATAATTTGGGATTTTGATATTTTTCATGACACAGTGGCAAGTCTGAAAAAAAAAACTAAGAGCACATTACTGTTCGTAAATAATGATATGTTAGTTGATATTCAAACAAACAGTTTCTTCATTTTATTAATATCTATTGTTTTTAATAATTTGCTTCAAATTCTTGTCAAATTTGTTGGTCGAACTTTATTTTGTATTTAAATTAAAGTCTTCCAATAAGAGTGGTGTATGCACCAGTACCTGGCATTTATACCTGATGATGTACCTTTAAGACCATAATTATTTTAATGTATTGTATGTAATGCTGTTTGTCAGTAAATAAATAAATTTCAAGTCTCATATTGACTTCTAAATACAACCGTGACCACTGTGCACTTAACTTAGGATGTAGGAAACAAATTGAATAGCGATGTTCCTGTCAAAGGTTTCTATAAATGTTTACTAGACTGAGTTCAGTAAATTGTAAGCTATGTTAAGCTTTTGAGTGCAACTCTATACATTTATTGAAAATATATTTTCAAGATACTTCTGCAATGTGTACATATATATACATACGTACATATACAGCCAACTAATGTGTAAATAAAGTAGTGCATATTTAAATGAGATATTACATAATATTTTTGGTATGCTTTGAGGATTTACTTATTAGGTACCTGCGTGATTGCTTATGAATAACTGTTTTTTTTTTTAATATCATTACTATGTATCCAACGAAACCTAAGGTGCAGGTTAAAATAAAAAATAAGTGTTTTTAAATTACCAGAAAAAAAGATTCCAGAAAAGTTTTATTTAAATCGTTTTTTGAATAGTTGGTTTAAATCTTTTTTTAATTTTCGGTGACATATTAAGAACCACAATACCATTGCAAATATATTTTAAATGATAAATAGAACAACTAAATTCATAAATATAATAATTATTCATTCGTTCGTTACAATGCAGTTAAAAATAATTTAGTTATTGAATGAATCATATTAATTAAAATCTTGCTTATTAAATCTGCTTTGTTATCACACTACTGAAGATCTACTGCAATTAAATATAATTTACGGTATTTTACAGATTTTTTTATTTATATATGACTATTAATTATAGCACTCTAAATAATGAATCTGTTAATAAAACAGTATGAGCGTGTAATCTTTACGCGCGATATAACTTAAACCTATTATATATTCATTGGTAAAACTTAATAGTAATCTAATTTAAATAATAATTTGATACTAAATAAAATACGTTAGAAAATTTATGAATACATTTTAAATAATTTATCTATTTAAAATTTAACGGTTATAAAACTTTTTTTATTATTTTTTTCCTAAGTTACCCTCAAGTCGCGCCTAATCATGTTCTACTTCAATAAATAGTATAACAAGAGGCCAATTACAAGTTTATACTAATGTACACATATAGTGAAAGTATCATATAAGATCAATATCATATATTGTAGAGGAATCACGTACATTCAAAAATATTGGTTTTGGACCTGAGAAGCATTATAATAAAATTAATCCATAAAAATATATAGAGTCCATAAAGTCATTACCGCTATAGTTAACTTTATCACACAACCATTTTCAATGCTTTTTAATATCGCAACCAGTTGTAAAAGCGTAAGATACAAATAATTTACGTATTGAATGAATGTGTCATCGTAACCGTTAACTTTCAAATTTCAGAAAATCTTCTTGCAATATAAATGCAGTATATAAAACTTTAACATACAATAAGTTTTCCCGCAAACATATGCACCCTGATAATGATCCTTTTGCCAATAACAAAGGTTGACCAGCGGTTGAGCAAATACGTTCAACCAAATGACATTTGTGTGACTAATGTAATTATAAGTCAAAGTGATTGGATTCTCAAGAGGAGCCACAATGATCAAAGGGGATGCCCTGTAGTGAACAATATCAAGTTCACCCCTTCCTACTCGGCAGTCAGTTTCTCGATTGCGTTGAGTGTGCGCTTGAGGTAGGTCTTGCTTTTGTGCTTATTTGATTGTCGACGTAAACTCTAGTTTTAGAGTTATTTGCAGAGCTATATCAAAATGATGTGAGCAGATTATTCGATGATTAATTATAACTATTTTAAAAAGTTCAAGTCTTGTTTTATTGCACTAAAGTGAGTGAGAGTAAAATATAATTTTAATATAATATTTACTAGTGGGGGGCTCCTTTGTACAGGATGCCGGCTAGATTATGGTTACCACAACGGCGCCTATTTCTACCGTGAAGCAGTAATGTGTAAGCATTAATTGTGTTTCAGTCTTAAGGGCGCCGTAGCTAGTGAAATTACTGGACTGGATTAATATCTGACGAGCGCAATTGTGCCGCTGAGAATCTTTGTGTTTTTCACGAATCCTGAGTGGCACTGCGTTGCACTGGTCAGAGTGTTTCAATTACCATCAACTGAACGTACTGCTCGTCTCATCCCTTATTTTCATAAAAAAAAATATCAGTGTGTGAAGGAGAATGCAATACCTCCGTAGGGATTAACAAAAATAGACGTCATCGTTATCTTTCAGAACGAATACAACCAATGTAATGTGCTATAAACTTTTGTCCAGTGGAACATATGAATCTCAAAGTGCAATACAAAGCCCAATTACAAAAATATGGCCATTAAATATAAAAAAATCAATATTAAAAATATACAAAATCGATTGACTAACATTTGAACCAATATTTGAATAGAAACAACTAGTATACTTATTTTACTACTATACAGGTATTGCTACTGCTTTTTGCAGTAAATTTTTTGAATCCTTTTACTTTACACAATTGTTTTAAAACATTTTAATTTCTCTCGCACCACCATTTGATGATTAATTCGCGGCGGGTCCACAAAATCGAATACGAACTCTTAACATTGAATATTTTTCTTCGTTTAATTATATATAGATAGTCTGATGCTAGCTTAGGTAGACGAATAAAGTGTCGAATTTATAAACGTAGTATTTTAGGTATTGAGAAATCCTATAATTACCAGGGCCTGTTGAAACAAAATTGTGAACAAAACACGAAGCGAATTTCACAATCGAGATGTAAAGTAGCAAATTAAGAAATCGCTTATTAATTAGACTTTCATAAAAGTTTTTGGCAACTCAGATTTCACAATCACTCACCGCTATATTTATTTACCAGGTGACTAGTAGGCGGGTTGGTTTCACGACCTTGTATCTTATACAGTTTCATTTGACGCAACGGGAAAGTTGAAAAAAGTTTTTCTAGTATGAAATCTAATTACTTACCTTTAATTACGAAATTTATTTGAAATTCGTACAAATTTGAATAAGTCTTCTAAGTAACTAGTATTTGCTAGTGAGCCTTCTACAATTTATTAACAGAATATTGTTTACACTTTCATGTAAGCAAATGTAAATTTGAGGATGTCCGCTGATAAAATTTCAGGAGCCCATCATTGCTCACACCACATAAATCATAATAAATAAACTCTAATGAATTTTATAAATTCTGTTCTGAGCTGACCTTCACTCCACGATGAGAATATTTTTGCCAAATTTCAAGTCTCTGAGATTTATGGTTACAGAGATATTGTGATGGGTCAATGGATAAGTTGAAATCACTTATACATTATAATATATATACTCCTTCCCTTTGGCAAAAATGTATTACAATGAGAAGACTGTTACTGTCTTCTACAACTTACATAATTTATAATAGAGCATCTTGCTTAGACAACTGATAAAATCAGGCCATGTTTATTACTATAGTGTGCGTGACAAGCTAAGTCTTACACTCGCGATTTATGTATCATCTAGACATAAGTACGAGTATAAATAAAATTGGAGTGTCTGTTTGTAATATTGAAATATATATACAGCACATACACCAAAGCAACATTTATTACAATTTTTGTCTGTTTGTTCCGGCTAATCTCTGAAATGGCTGGACTGATTTTGACGGGATTTTTATTGGCAGGTAGATGATGTAATAACGAGTAACTTAGGCTACGTTTATTTTAGAAAATTGCATTATTTTACAGAAAATAATGTTGCAATGTCCAAGAAACGGTCTCACTCTAAAAATAATTTATATGGAAAAACAACGTTTGCCGGGTCAGCTATTGTGTATATAAACTTTTAAATATAAGTAGTTTTAAAGATCTAAGCATACATATCGACAGTCAACAGGAAGTGACTTCGTTTTATACTATGTAGAGATAATGTGAAGGTTCAGCATATTATTATAACACTACTAAAATATATTTTTTATTAGTTTACATGAATAATAAGTCTTATTTTGTGAGCCGAAAACGTATCCAACGTGTCATCTAATGTTTCCATGTAGTTTGATCGTTGTTGAAACACAGACGTGGTTCAGGTAATATGTAGAAATACAAGCTGATCATCGAAAATATTAAATACTTCCTTTATTAGACACACAAACAAAATATGATTATAATAAATAATAAACAACGAAACATGAAATATTACGACATAATAACTCATAGCTTAACTCTACATCAATCGACATTTATCAATCAATACCTATCAGGGAACTGTCCAATTATTTATTATTTTTGACAATTTGTTACTTGATCCTTCCTACAATTTACTAGTTTTATTCACAATATGAATGATGCATTGTGAATAGCAAACGATGTCTTTGATTCATATATAAGCCACAAGTAGCCACAGAGTAGCCACAAGTAGCCTATTATTCACATACAATAATATTTTAATACTATAATACATATTGTGAAACAGACCCTTAGGCTAAATTCACATGATTATGTGGCACGCGGTGAGAGATCACATTTTTAGTTTGATCGTGTACAGATTAGTTTTATGGGGTTAAAATCTTACCTGTAAATCTATAAAGGCCGCTTTCAATAACCTATCTATCCCTAGTTTAACTTACTAGAGGTAGACAAATCTATCCTTTTACGCTTACTTACATTTCAATAACCTATTGACAAATAGCATTGGTCTATAACTATATTGGATATAATTATGGATAGATAAGATCTTGAAGTTAAACGGTGACAGCAATGTATCCGTAAGTTAAACTAAGGATAAATAGGTTATTGAAAACGGCCGTAAATCGAAGTGTCTGTCTGAAATGTCTAATAAAAAAATCATTTAATTTGATCCATCTGTCATTCCGTTACTTTATCCATCTATTTTTATAGCACTGTAATGTGCTCATGAAAGTTGTTGAAAATGGATTCGGATATAAAAAAAAAAAACACCCACGAAATTGAAAAAAAAAAAAATGGGTTCAAGCGACAAATAATATTTAAACATGATCTATTCAAGGCGATATCGCGACTATAATAAAGACGATAAAAATATTTAAAAGCAATACAAGCTTTTATTCAATATTTAAAAAAGATTCGTAGCACAGATTTAAAATGAAAAAGAACGAGGAAAATTTTATATTTTAATATCAGTTTTATTATAATTTTATTTAGTTTAATTGAAATCATAAAAAAAATTCGTTTTATGACATAAGTAATACCACCATGGACTTATCGAATACTGAGGTAATCTATGCTAATAAATGAATAGCCGCTTTTTTCCTTCGGTTATACTGCGAAAACTAATGAACCGATCGGAATAATACTTCTACCATAAGATGCAGCGTGTTTTGACAAAGGTTTTGGTATATGATATGTTGGTGGTTATTTAACCGGAACCAAAGAGGATGTAAATACTACGTAATGAAATTTAATTTACTATGAAACGTGCAGCGATTTGACATAAGTTTGAAATGTTGTAATTATAGTATCGCGATTGGCAACAAAGTATAATACGGCTAAGTTTGAATGCGAACAGTTGCTTATAACGTAGTGGATTTCGTCTATCTCCTTTTTTTACAAGATTATACCCGTGATCCGTCAATCTGTCAACGACTGCACGTTTCATACAATCGAGTGAATAATTTTTCTCCTCAGAGAAAGCCTTTCGCTAGCCTGCCGGAACCTATATTTTCGACTTATAAATATGTAAACATTCCCAATACAAATAATTCAGTCAATGACAATTCATACAATGAGTGGGCGCGGAGTACTCAATTTTATTTAGCAAATAACGTTTGCCGAGTCAGCACTTGTATATACTATATATAGAGGCTATCCCAAAATAATTATAATGCCCAATATAATGACATAGGCCAACCAATTTGACATTCACATTATATAGGACATAGCCGCGGGACGCCTTGTGTTATTTATAATTACCGCGATGCAATACTATAATATTTTGACTTAATGTACTTTTTTTTTCAATTTTGCAACGCAACATATTTTGTGTTCGATTATAACATATGAGAAAAAAATAATGTCCACATATAATTAATAAAAACATAATAATATCTAACCATGAATTTAATTCTTGGAACTCACGACAACCAATAATATTTATTACACGGTGATAAGATAAGTGGGGTCCTGTTGAATGTTGTTATCAAGTATTCACTGCGGGCTGTGCATCCGGTCGCAGCTTCAATGACCAACATTAATATTTAAATTAACATAAAAATTTAATCTTGCCACGATTTTCATTATCCCTTCATCATGGTAACAGTTTCACAATTATGTATAATAATAATAATTCAAGAAATTTGGTTTATTTTCCTGTTTCTCTGTTTGTGATACTATTCTAAATAATAATTTAATAGTATTCTATCAAATACAATATCACATTTGTACGTGTCGTCATAATATCTTGTATGCTTTGTTCAACTCTCAGGTTGTGGCTTCATCTACAGGATCTACTTTACAGTTGATAACCTGCTCAACCCCAATATTTGCATATTAGGACATTGACATGAGATGTCGCTCTTGTAAATCTATACGTCACTCGAACGGATAGCTCAGTTGGTTAGAGCACTGGCACGGAACGCCAGAGGTCGTGGGTTCAAGTCCCGCGTCGTTCATATAATTTTGTTTTTCAAACTTTATTTGTGTACAATTATAGATATTTGTTTTTTTCTGTTGTTGATTATAAAAATATCTTGCCTATTTACTGCTTTACGCAGTACTTCGATCGATTTATTTTAAAAATGATTTAATTAAAGTAACTTTATTTTCATCCCATATATTTTTTCAGTAGGTACTTACATCGATTCAACCTCACCATGATTAAGTTAATGTAATCTAAACAAGTTGTAATTTTTAAAGTAATAAGCCTCACTTCTGGGATTAATTACACAAATTAAATTTGAAAACAAATTTTATGATGCGGGACTCGAACCCGCGACTTCTCATGTACCGTGCGAGCGCTCTTTCCCAGTGGACAGTCTGTAGTCAACCGTTCTTATGACGTATCGTTATAAATCTTGTATATCTTGTTCAACGCTCAGGTTGTGGAAGTGTTTAAGGGTTCAGTATGACCAGTTCCTAAATTATCTATTCATTTGATCGTGAATCTCAACCAGCACCAAAGTTATTTCATATGAAACAAGCTAAAGTTCGGTGGGATGGCGTTGCTTTTTTACAAATTATTTTGGCCACCTTCGAGTTCCATCATATCTTCTCTGATACCATATTACTACAATGTCACCGAAGACATACAAGTGAATTTTTATAAAAGCATATGATAATAATTGAATTTTGCCCAATTTTTCACATTTAAAAAACGAAGCCGAAATATTTCATGGCGCAGGGATCGGGAATTAATCAAAAAGTTTTACAACGGCCTCTCGCAGAGCATTGTTAAATATGAGCTCAATAGGGTTCGTCAAATTCTCAATAGTTATTCAAGCAGGGAATTTCGGGCACTATTCGCAACTGCAATTAGGGATATACGAGGAGGTGAGTTTACTAGCTGGTAAAGGTATCCGGCTTTTGGCTTTTTTAATTAGCATAAAAAAATGTAACTGCATATTTTTATTTAGGATATGGAAGTATTCAATTTATCGGAGAGTGTTGTCAAAAGAGATAAAATTGAATTGTTTGTGGTTATTAATTGATATGCTTAAACAAATAACGTCGAACATTTCATGCAAAAGAAGATTCTGAATGTTTCTTACTGCGATTTATTACCATGAATGAAACGTGTCTTCACCATTACTATTAAGAAACAAAATAAAAATCTGTGGCCTACCTGAAAGAGCCTTTTAACTCCAACCCATAAGAAGTTTAAGGTGAGACATTCAACCGGTAAAATGATGGGAGTAATTTTCTGGGATAAGGGTGGTCATGATTAAATTTCTCAACCATGGAGCTACTTATACTTTTTTTTTCACCTCTGATGTTTTCTGCCATCTTGGCGATCTGTGCCTGGCACAATAAGCCAATTTATTGTCTCTCTCCATCGAACTGATCTACATGTTTGCTAACTATCCGGTAGTGAATCTATCAGCAAGGTTAGGAATGCTGTGTCTTTTCAGTATGTTGTATATGACACTACCAGTGCCCTCCAGTTGGGAAGCCAAATTATTTATATGGCATGATAGTCGCAGCTGGCGACTTTATCGAAAAATTTAATTATATTTAATAAAAGTTATTACAATAAACGCATTCCCACTTTTTTAGATCATCTTAAACATTTTATATGCACTTTGGACTATAAATAAAACACACAATAAATAAAACAGTAATAATATCACTACGCCTTTTGAAATAAAGCCGACACTATAATTATACTAATTACACTGTGTGCAGCTCGTGAGCTGGTTTCAGGTCAAATTTCTATTCAAATAAAGTTCTATGAAAAGGTAAAAATCAAGCAATTATGTTGCGAATTAGCCGCTGCTATACGGTCCTTGTGAGTTTAAAACCGTTGCAATATGGAAGATGAAATAGAATTCACCTTAACTTAGGTACAAAAGGTATGTTTTTCAAAGCATATTTTACAAAGAGAGCAGATAATCATGTTTTATAATAAACCTTTTCCTTGCGAACAGCAAAATTATTAACTCACAAGTAGCCAATTAGTTTCATGTTGTGGATAATATATTAAATTTACCACCGGGCTCGACGGACGCAATTAATTTATTTAATACAATAGTTGTGCATTGTTCCGGCAATACAGAAGACTCCATACTTATAGCAAATAGTTGTCGAATATTAATTTTAAAAATTGAGCGTAGAGATGCTCGTCTTCTAATATTTTTCATCGGAGAAAAATAATTACCAAGTTAAAACCAATAATTAAAAAATACTAATAATATTATATTAAAGTTTAAAAAACACGCTAAAAAGGACAATATTCTCTTTGGTATTCAAAAATTTCCTAATATTAGATAATTCGGTTAAATATTCGATAATGGTTGAAATTTAAAATTAATATCCATTTCTAGCTTTATCGACGATAGATGAGAATTATATAAATTACCAAAAGTCTTATTTTATCAAATTAACGTATTGTCATCGGTCCTCGATAAATACGAAATGTGGCCGTAAGTGGCCCCAAATAGCATCCAAAATGAGTCGGTTACATACAAATATACATAAAGGTGAAGCTAATATAAAGCGTGTAAAAAGAGTGTCCTCCTTTGTGAGTCAGCAATTTTTTTCCAAAATTAATACCTAAATTCATCTCATAGGTAATAAATAGAGCTCCACAACAACTCCAAGGTCCATATACCGTCCCAATCCCATACGTAGTACGTGATCAAGTCTCTAGCTAAGAAGCCATAATCCTTAATATTCCTTATTAATAATTATTATTTTATTTCGGAGATATGTCGTGGAAAAGTTTAATGCAGAGATTCGCGCATAGTCTTAAATCACCTGGTATTCTTTATAAGAATGTAACATTTTAGGATGTATTTAAGTGTATATATACATATATATAAAATTATTTCACCAGAAAAAAAAGTCTAATATAACTACTTATCATTATTTGTTTCTTTTTAAATTATACATCTTCGCGTAAAATGCAACAATGAAAAAATAGAAAATATTTTAAACAATGTCGCTTTGAAATACTTGGCTGTTAAATAGGGCAAGGCATGTGTTTTTAGGGTTCCGTAGCCATATGGCAAAAAACGGAACCCTTATAGATTTGTCATGTCGGTCTGTCTGTCTGTCCGTCTATATGTCACAAAACCCATACGTGTGGGGTATTATGGGATTATTATTATTTATTATTAGGGGTATGGATAGGTCATAAAAATTATATTGAAGTTTCTATATTTTTTTTCTAAACTGAATTAATATTTTTATACGTCATAAATCGTTACAACGAACTACAAGAACTTTTATATTATGTTACTTGCTGCTATGTACCCTTCATGGGCGAGTCCGACTCACACTTGGCCGCTTTTATTACTTCTTGTATTATAAAATTCAAGATAAACTGACTTCAGTCAGAGTGATGAACTGATTAAAAAAAAAATTACAATCAATTATAAATCAATTGCTATTAAAGTATAAATACCAGCATTTAAGTTAGTTATTTAACTTCAGTAACTTACTTTCATTTTACTACAAATACTGATCATTTGAAGATGATAGTAACGGGGTGATCACTTAACATCCGGTTTCAGGCTTGATTGTCCTCTTCTTCTATAAAAGAAAACGCGACGTTTGCAAGTCGTCATATTAAACTCGGCACAATGTTAGGAGTTGAATATGTAGTAGAATTTAAAAAAAAAACATACTAGGCTGAGGATGGACAATCCTAAAATCCGCAAAGCCTCAGCTAATGATGACTACGATACTCAGTTGTAAAGGAACAACCACAGAGAGAGACACAATGCTTACTAACTATTCGCACTTTTATTTGAATGTAAATAATTTGTGACCACAACTCGGATCATTTATATTAAATGACAATTTATTGTCTACGTTGCATGATAGCAACAGTCTTTTCAATAATCTATTATGTAACAAAATCAAACTGCAAAATCATATTTAATTTCGAAAATATAAAATGTGAAATACAAATAGTAAATTTAAAAAACACAATGGCAGTTCTAGAGAAAATATGGTTGAAATTGAATTCTGTGTTTCATCAAATCTAGCCTTTGTCAATCTTTTTCATTAGTGCATGCCCAATTAAAAATCAGGTGCAGCATATATTTGAAAATTCGTAATTTCCTTTGTGTGAGACTATGAAAAGCTTTTGACGAAATGACTGCGTGTATTGTGAATGTTCCCTATTGTATTCATTGCTAATCTAGATTAAAATGAAACCATTAAAATGACCGCCATTGAATAATTTATCAATAGAGACAAAATCATTCAGCGGTTTTCACTATGGACAAAAATTAATCAAATTTATAAAACTTTTTGATGAGAACCATCGAATTATGAAATAAAGTAATACCTATGTCGTCAAAGCAAACGGCGTGACATTCTTATACCGTCATGCGCCCTCTAATAGGTTCATTGTTTCTTTCATAATGAGTTCTACATTTATCAAGTGAACTATCCACTTTTACTCAATGTTAGTTAGACCGGATATCTCGTGACGGCCGACTATATACGTCTAATATCTTTATATATATATATTTCTTGTGTGCGTGTGTATGTCACTGAACTCCTCCTAGACGGCTGGACCGATTTTGATGAAATTTTTTGTGTGAGTTCAAGGGGATTCGAGGATGGTTTAGATTCACAATTGAAATACCTCCTAAATGGCTGGACCGATTTTGATGAAGTTTTTGGTTGTTCCAGTGACTTTGAGATTGGTGTGTGTCTTCAGGTGGATTCGAGAATGGTCTAGATTCACTATTGAACTACCTCCTAAGCGGCTGGACCGATTTTGATGATGTTTTTATGTGTTCCAGTAAATTTGAGATTGGTTTAGATTCTCAATTCCGTCCATATAATATAATTCTCCTGCTCATGTGTATGTTAGTGAACTCCTCCTAACGGCTGGACCGATTTTTCAAATTTAAGGCGTGTGTACAGGACAACGTCTGCTGGTTTCACTAGTATATACGTATAATATAATATATACCAAACAATCGAAAAGAATTTGCTTTAACCATAGTTTATACCAATTATGAAAATTATGTCGTATTCAATAATGAGTCTGCATTAAAACATATATATATATATATATATATAACATAATATCCGCAATTGGTTTACAAAATAGTTCTGCGTTATTTTAATGAATAAATTTAAGTCAAAGGACTATTGTTTGTTACCAACATAAAGAAATCAGATGAAATCTTGAATAAACGTGCTTTATTTGTCGATTACTTACGTAAAACATAGCTGAGTGTAAGCTTAGCATAATATTTTATTTAGTTATTAAAGTCACAGCTCAAATTATACTGAACTTAAGCTAATACAGCCGAATAAATCAAATGTTCCATAAATTATTTAATGTATTTAATTTAGGATATTTTTAAAGAAAATAAAGATGTGTATCAACAATAAATCGAAATTCGGTGACTGCGCTACAGCAAGTCATTGGCTACATCAAGACATTCATAGGAGTAGAACCTGTCTTTATGAACTCTATGAGCTTAGGAATTTGAACATCGATCCAGTATTCAAAGCGCGTGTGCGCGTAATTATTCTAAAATATTTTTAAAAATTTGTGAAGATTCAAAACGTATCCATATTCGCAAACAGATTGTTTCTTCAAAAACAGGTTAAAATAAAACAAATAAATATTCTATCTATATTAAAAATGATGGAGTGGCAATCGAAAATAGTCATAATATCACTCAAACTTTTGATCACCTTTTTCCTGTTCAGATTATAAATACTTTAAATTTTTCTTCTGAACCTGTACCTGTGAAAGTACCTCAGTTCCAATTTCTTTTGTATTTAGGCACGTTACTACTGGTGAAATAATAAAAGTATTTACTCATTAATGTAAAAAAAAAAAACATATGACATATGGAACAGGTGTGTCACTATTATAGCAAAGTTTATCAAAAATATTGCTCAATTATGTTTAATTTTCAATAAATGTTGTGATACTGAAATTTTTCCAGATTATATAAAGTACAGTAAAGTTATACCAGTTTTTAAGTCAGGGGATAAGGAAGATACTAACAATTATAGACCAGTTTCTTTTCTACCTATAATTAGTAACATTTTTGAGAATATAATATTAAATTAACTGTTATTGCGTTTCTCTGGCAATAACATCTTACATTCTAATTTGGATTTACGAAAAGTCTTTCAAAAACACAAACGTCTTTCACATGCTGATATGGCGTTGATTCGACACATATTTAATGCTTGGGAGAGATGAGATAATGCTATAGGAATATTTTGTGATGTTTCGAAAGCATTTGATTGCGTAGACAATTCTACCCTTATCCGTAAGCTCAATAATTATGAAAAAAGAAGCAAATCACTTCATCTCATTACTTCATACTTAATAATAGAACCCAGAAAGTAGTAATTAATAATTAAGATTCATCTGAAGCTCTGATGCGGATGGGTGTGCCTCAGGGTTCAATTTTAACACCTTTCTTATTCCTCGTCTACATTAATGATTTGCCATTTGTAGCTTCGAAAGAATGTGAAATTGTTGTTTTCACAGACGATAAGTGAATAATTTGTCACTTAACGCGAACAAATCAAAATGTATTTAATTCTCCCTACTAAATGTAAAAGAAAAGTATCTAGCAGTATAATATTAAATGGGGAACCTTTAAAACTTGTAGATTCCAAAAACGAGACTACAAAATTCATTTGTTTGTATCATTTGTATAGTTAAAAAAAAGTTAATAAAATTCCAATTAATATCACATGTCTAACACTTTCTAAATTTAAAGAAGTTATAAAGAATTGCCTTATTCAAAAAGCCTACGATAATATATACATTTAATTATTTATTACCTTTCATGAAATAATTTCTGTTATTTAAACACTACTCTTATTTTTGATGCAGCACCATAAATACTATTTTTTTTATATAACACAGTACAGCCATTGTAACAAACTCTATTGGATTGAAAAGAGTGGCCGTTCAGTTTCTCACATGTTCTTCTCACGAGCTCGACTTTTTATGAACATAAAATCAGTAATTTAAAAGAAATATTCATAGTGACGATTCAAAAGCGCTTAGTTTAAGCCTTTTTGAATAAAGTCTGTTTGACTTTTTAACTTTGACTTTGAATACAAAAGTCAAGTTCGCGTTTTATCACACTTAGCAAAGTGTTACGTAAGTTAAGTCTGAGCAAAGTCTAAGTTCGCTCTATACATAGGTTAATAGTAGTTCCTTACATGGTGGAACCAATAATTCCCACTCTGCCTCATTATTTTATAAAAAGCATACGTTGTGTATGCTCTACCCATTTTAAGACGGATATATCCTCAAAGTTTACAATTCATACTTTAGTAAAATCATATTATAATATATTTCTCCTTATATTCGGCAGAGCGTGAAGTCAGATAACATTGCTAGCACTGAGTTTTCCACATCCATGACTTGTAAAAGTTCTGACAACTCTTAACAACGTCGTACTGCACAACCGATACCGGGCGACGACACATAATTCTTTTTCTTGCGAACACATATTCAAGGATGTTATAAAATTTTTCGTTATGATTTAGAATTTATCTGATAATTTCTCTGAGCATTTTCTTTTTTTACTATGAATAGTGTGTCTGCAGTCAAGCTGTCAGCTTTTTGATTGGACCCCACCAACAGCGAGACGGACAATTTCGTTCTTCGCCCAGCGCTCGCCATCCCTAGCTATAGGTAACGTATTTGAGCATATGGATTGCTGAGACAGTATTGTTGAAGTTATACTTCTTTAGGCGCGTTATGAAAAAATGATGAGAGTGAAATTTTAAGATGCCCGCGCATTAATGTAACACAAAAGTAACAGGTTTAGTTGGATCGTAATTTAATAATTAATTGTCAAAGCCATAGATGCAAGATTCTTACAATATTGTTCTTTCTACAAATGTAAAATAGCAAGCGGAATAAATAATTTTAAGGACTTTTGCTTTGTTACGCCAAAGAAGTATAACTTCTTGCGTGTATACATAAGTATACACACACTTTTTTCGTGTACTTCTTGAACACGCTGATGCACGGTTTTATGTGTGACCTTTCATGTTCAGTTGATGCGGTATATTCAGCTATGGCACCACATTTCACAGGCGTCCTTCAAAGACGATGCTTCATAACCGTACATTACTGCAGTTAGTATCTATGTGTTGTTAAAACAATGATGTCACCTGAGTCGGAGCTTTGTATACTCTGCCCATAAAAGTAATAGTATGATGTGAAACCGGCGTAGCGTAATGCGATATGACACAAATTACATCAGTATTCACCCCACCCGTTACAGCCGTGTTAAGATGGACTCAATAAGGACTTAGAAATAGGTGTACAGCCTCTGGGCTAACTCTCTACATACAGCTATTCGTCAGGTGTACGATTGTCCATCTCAAGAAGTATATTTGTTACTTTAACTGCAATCAGCCAAATAGATATGTTTCGGGTATTGGTACTACAGTTTTGTTTTTCCATTATTTCCAAGATTGTTTTGGGTACACCATTGTAAAAGTCCGGCAACGGCATATTATTCTTCTGGTATTGCAAGAGAATGTGAGCAGAGGATATCACTTAACATCAGGTGACCCGTTGGCTCTTTTATAATCCTTCGTTATGCTTTAAATTCATAAAAAAAAAACACAGGGCATTGGTAATGTTTTACTATATTTAATAACAAGTTGAAGTTTGACACATACAATATAAAGTAGTACTTGTTGTGGTAGGTTTATAGTATTGAAATGAAAATAAAATAATGATAATATTATCCAGGCTTGGAGATAATCCCTACCTTATTAGCTCCGCATTGTAAAGCGTTGCAAACGATGTCCGGTTTTGGATAATATTTTGGAAGCTACATACGAGTATTAATTTATATCAATTGTCTAGCAGTTTATAATAATACTTGATATATACACAGCTTGTAAAACAAATTTAGGGACATCACAGTTCATTTAATTTTTATAGGTATTTATCATATTATATTACCTAATAGTTTCTAGACTCAGACAGGTAATATGCAATATTGGATTTCCTAGATTAATGTCTCACTTCTCTAAGACTACGTTTTTCTTGAAATCGCATTTAAAATTATAATTTAATCGTTTAAACAAAGCTTTTATGAAAAACGATATGATGAAGAAAACCCAGACAGTCTGTAAGAAGTATAGGATTTCAGTAATAGCAAACCTTTTGTAAATTGCATTATTATTCTAGAAAGTTCTTGTAATTATAATATAAATGAAAGAGGTTTTGTTTACCACTCAGCTTATTAGCAGAACTTGGTAGAAACTTGATACAACAATATTATGTTCAGATTTTGTTAGCGATTGTTCATAGTTTGCGCATTTTGCTAGAGTTCTTGCCAATAATTAAGGATAATTAAAAATATATATGAAAGCGTAACGTTGAAAGCTCTGTGCCGTACGAGTTGAAAAAGGGCTAATTACAGATGGGAAATTTTGATAAACTAATCAAGTTGGTCATTTCAATACCTTAGTTGTATGCTGCCATATTGAAAGTATGAACGTATGATCTTAGTAAGGGAAAGAATTCGAAGAATGCCGTATGCCGAATGTCCGTAAGCAAAATATTTTATCTCGAAAGATGAAGATGTGCTATCTAGAACCGTGTCGCGTATTTTAAACGATGACTTTGGACTTGCAGCCTATAATAGACGAACTGGTCAATTCCTAACTGATTATTGTAAAAGGAATACAGTGATAAAATCGAAACAACTACTGTAGCTGTACGCAAAGGTAGGTCACAGAAAAATTTTGTTTACGGATTTATTTTTTTATTATTTAGATTGATTGGAATTTTTTAATAATATTATAATCGTTACTTTAAGTGAATGCATTGATTATAATATTTATAATATAATATGTATTTCTCTTATTATACATTTCTCTTATATACTATTACACTACAACACTACAGTTACAACTGCAGTTGTTACTTATACGTGGGTTACACTGAAATTTTTTCGAACTGGCCAGTTAGAAACATTTCTAGTGAAAACTTTTTCTGAATTTCAATTTTAGAACTCATTGGTCACCTTATGTAGTATACTGCATTCATTTGTCATTTGTTTTTGTGTATTGGCGGCAGATCTTGTAACACGTTAAAATGAACCTAACGCGAGAAAATTTTCAGTCAATGATTTATTATGACTTTCGTTGTGGGCTTACTTAACAACAATGCAATGATAGGCTGCGATTAGAAGACTGTTGAATATTTGACTATGGCAGGTGAAGAGATAATGAGTCATCCGCCATACAGTCCTGACCTGGCGCTTTGCGACTTTTATTTTTTCCCAAGAACTAAAGATGAAATTCGAGGTACTCGCTTTACGAGCCAAACGATACGAGCTCTACTGAACATGCGATGAAAGCCTACGTAAATGCCATAGAAGAGACCCCTAAGGAAGAATGGGCTCACTGCTTTTCTCAGTGATTCCATCGAATGCGACGATGTGTAGAGAAGAACCTAGGTATACCTAATATATTACGGGTTAAAGTGTGAAATTGCCAATTTTTACTGAAAAATGAAATTCGTTTTTTTTATAATTTAACATATTTAATTAATCACAATAATTACCATTGTTCTCTATGTATACATTGCTGCCATCAAAAATCTCAAACCATGAAGGTTCTATGTCAATTCGAAGTACTTATTACAATAAAACAGCAATTTCATACTTTAACCGCTATTATTAACGTCTTCCTTGCAAAAATTTAAGTTTTTGTAAATTATATAATGACATTCTGGCCGTTCAGTATTATGTCTGATATGTATTAACTATGATCGTCAGGATGTGCCTTTTGTTTGCGATTGCCAATGTTCACTGTAGCAGTGTTCTTTTTTATATTTGCAAACTGGTGCTCTTATAAAAATATTCAGAGTTGATTCTCAAATAACCGTTTAGTTGAAGCTGAGATCAAAGTGAAGAGCTCTTTATGTTCTATTTTTATTTCCTTCTAAATTGCATTAATTAAATAATTGATGTTTTAGCCACTCTGTTGCCTGTATTATATGATAATTGTTGTTGCTTTGATGTTTAGAGTTCTGAATTGGTTTTGCATCGAACCTACATTCAATATACCGACAAATGTTTAGGAAAATTTATTAAAGGAATAGTTATGTTTAAAGGGAAAATCTCCAAACTAAACTTCTTATAAAAATCTTTAGGAGATCAATATTACTTAATCACTTTTGAACGTCATTATTATAGTTTAATTTCATTTCAAATTCATTCATAATACATATGTTTCGATTTAAAATAGGGTTAGAATCATTTAATGATCGTCAATATGTACCATAAATTCGAAAATATAATATGCTCCCATTTGCAACTTTTGTCAGACCAAGGAACAAAATATAGGAATCTTGTCTTTATCAAACTCAGTGTTGTTGTTTTAAATATAAAATTGAATTAATTACTTAAAAAAAAATATATTTATTTCCAGATAATGCTTGGGTTTAAGGCTTATACTCTGGTTTTCATTGCAGGTATAATCGAACTAAAATTATACATAGTATTATTGGTTTAAAAACTAGAACCTTTTTATGACCAGATTTCCCCATTCAAACGGCATATCAAATAAAATCAAAATCACTTTATTCATGTATTTCAAGAAAATTACACTTATGAATGTCAAAAGAGTTCTTTTCTTTTTACATTTAACAAAAAAAAAGGAATAGTTTGAGCTTATTATCTTCATTTTCTGTTATATTCTTATTTCAATCATCATTTTAACGATAACTAAGAGCCTCTTATCCAACTGCTACGTCATAACAGTTCTTACAAGCATTTACAGGGTTTCAATTCATGGGTTTCAGAAATTCATGAATTTGTCACCGCATATTATGCGCATATTGCTGGAGGGCTCAAATAGGCAATAGTAACAATTATGCTTTTGTTCCTGTTGATTCCGCTAAAATTTCGTAATGCAAATAAATGGATTATATAATATAAGAAAGCATTCTTGACATCAACAGATACTGGAAGCACATCGGTATAATCTAAACTAATATTTCAAAGAGAAAAATTTGTATTTTTTTATGTATGTTTGTAATGTTTTCACACAAAAACTACTGGATCAATTTAAAAAATTATTTCACAAAAATATTACATTTTCAAAAAATAGTGATAATATCACCCAACACGTGAAATAAATTCTCATAAAAATTCTGTCATCGCGTGCGCTGCGGAAACTATTGATGATAGCACAAAAAATGTTCTACAGTATTATTGAACGTGCTAATATCTACAAAAAATCTGCGATACCAACTACTGTAGTTATGTCACTATAACTACTTATTTACATTTTAATAGTTAATATAAGTGCCGTCAATAATCAAACCATATTATTCACACCTCTGTAATAGTCCTTATTAAATTAAATGATATTTTATTAAAGATTGTTTCAATACATTATTATTACTGCTTCACGGCAGAAAAAGGCGACGTTGTGGCGCCCATTATGTAGCCGGTATCCTCTGCAAAGAAGCCTCCCACTGGTTAATACTTCCATTATTCGTAGCCTGGTTTTAACCATCTCTAGATTTTCAATACATTCTACCGATACACAAGTAATAAGAAACTCCTAGAATAATGATTTTGAAAACAGATTCTGTTATCATCATCATTCAAATCATTATTAAATATTGCCGCCAGCCAGTCTCTTTGTAACAATGATGTTAAGCTCGTCAAGCCATGATGATTACGATAGCATATGATATTCTTTAGTGGTACAGACAAGGTTATAAGTATATCAAAGTCGTTAAAGTATCATGTAAATAGATACATGTAATAACGCCTATATCCCAGTATAGTAAGATATAAGATACATAATAGTTTTAACGGTAAATGTATACACTTTTATAATAAAGTCCCAGCCATTGTTCAGGAGTTATCTATAAATAAATTTAAATGTTTTATAAAAAAAATGGATCAGTCTTTAATCCTACTACTCCACAGCTGAATATCTAAGTGATCGGACAGCGAGGGACTAGATTATCATTATTTTATAGCCATAGCAATGACAGTACAATATTGTATACTTTAATTAAAAAGAGCGCAAAAAAGAATGCTGGGAGAGTTTCTTGCGCCGCTTCTTCTCTCTCAGAGCGGCATTTGTTTCCGAAGCGGTAGTAGTGTCTAGCATATTAGAAATGACATCAATTAGAATTCTAAAGGAATGAATTTTGAGAAAATAAATGCCTTTCATGCCTTTTAGTAGGCAAAAATTATGAACATCCATTAGCTAAAGCTAAAAACTTCCTTGGCTTGTTCTTCTCGCTCTACCGAGATCAAGATTTAAAAAAATCAACGGTCTTCACTTTTGACTTTTTTAAAATGAAATGGGAATAAAAACGATAGAATGTCTCTCTTTTGCAGCTCCATAGGAATTACAGGAGCATTGCTGGTCTTTTAGGTAATGTGCATTCGCTTTTTTACAGGGTACCCGTGTCGTACCGGAAACACCGTGCAATAAAGCTCTTTCCAAAGACAGAGCTTAATTGACTAGTGCGTCACTGTAAAGAAATGCTGCACATCCAAATGATAGGTAGTGTAATGAGTGGTAGAATATATATATATGTCTTTGCATGGATATATGTATGCCCTGGCTAGAACAATATACGAGACGATTAACTCGGCTCCAGGGGAATAGAGGTAGCCTTCTCTACTCTCCTGCTGGGCTAGCTCCTGTCTGGCACAGTCCTAAGCTGGTCTTGACGTCAGATGGCAACCACCCGTATTTCTTCATACCTAGGCACTTCGATTTTCTTGACTCTTAAAACATGAAAGCACAAAATAAGTGAGTGAGCACTAATACTAGGGCGTCCCTCTGTGACAGACGAAGCAACACAATCATCTGATCACTGCGATTAGTAACCTGTAAAGTAGGTACCATGATGCGCAGAAATGCTTAATTAAGCAACATCTTTAAAAAAAATTAGATGAATGCGTTGTGCAAGGGATGAAAGGGAAAAATCAAAACTAATAGGTGATGGGTATAAACTCATCTATAGCGGGAATAATTCTGTATAAAAGATATGACAGTCCTATGGCTGTAAAGATAGCCTTAAACAAACAACCATTAAACTGGATAAGGTTCAATTTACCCCATCCCGCAACCTTCTCAAGAGGGGTCTCCATAGAAGACACAAGTTTCTCCCGGCACTGGTGGACGATTACCCGAGGGAGACCTGCATGTTCCATGTATACGGCATCACCAGTGGTGGCGTCTGCATAGCAAAGTATATTGTAGGTGTCCATCATACTATTGATATGCAGATGAAACAGTGTAGGAGATAGTACATAGCCTTGGGGCACAGCAGCGTAAACGGGCTTCGGATTCGAGCAATAACCTTCGACAACGACCTGTATGATAGGCCCAGTGAGGACGCCCCAGAAGGTCCACACGCATAAATTCTCGGGAAGCCCAATTAATGATGGAAGTTTAGAGAGAAGCGCCGTGTGCCATACACGATCAAGGGCCTACGCTATATCCAGGGTAACTTTCAGTATGTTAGGTACTTAATGTGCGAGATCAACATATTTCGCATTAGCATTACTATACATCTGCGCCTCCGACTTCGCGCGCGCATTTTTCGTAGTATTATTTAAATAAACTAATTAACATGTACGGGAAGCCGTAATACAATAGTGAAAACCGTGTATAAAACATCGGGCAAACTGATAAACAGAAAAAAGATCAAATTTAACTAGAATCTATATCTACAACATGTAATTAATATTCTATGTTCATTCGGACTTGATACTACGCCATTTGTTATAATATGTATAGATTACCAACTTCGAGATATTGTTCAGATTTTTATTCGTTATTTTAAAGTACTATCCTTCACTTCTTTGAATAACTATACAATCGTTCTTTAATGTTCTTATTATTCTTTAAACTTCTTGAACCTACTAAACTTACTAAATTGATTGGTACGTAACAGACTAGGATCAAATCACGATAAAAGAACTAAAAACTATCTTATTAATGTCTCGTACACATTAAATTTGAAACCAAAATTTAAAAACGATACGGGACTCGAACCCGAGTGGTAAGAGCGCTCGGACAGAACCTGAGAGGTCGAGGGTTCGCGATATCGTAAACGTCAGAAAATTTTAGGCACCAATTTCCACCTACTACTTTTGTGTTACAGTGATGCACGCACATCTTAAGATTTCACTCTCATCATTTTCTCATAACGCGCCTAAGTAAGTATAACTTAACAAAAAAATTTAGTCTGTTCGTTAGATATAAATAGACTAATAATCTATTTAAGGAACATAGTAGTACAACTGTAAGTAATCGGAAAAATTTTGCGGTTTCCGAATTCATATATACGTATATTGGACGCTATATTATGAGGTCGGCAACGCTCTTGTGATTCCTCTAGTGAGAAGAAGAGTCTTTGCTTATCACATACCATCAGGAAACTCTATGCTCGTTTGTCCTCCTTTTCCAGACAAAATCTTTTGAAGCACGCTTCTTTGTAATTTTTTTATATCAATAAGTATACTGTCTTTAAATACGATAATGTAAGCGATGAAACGAAAAAGCGAGACGATAGAGGCGCCGTTCCCAGCTATCTCGGATATAGTTCTCAAGGGTGCGGAGAACGAAATTGGAATTCGATATCAAAATTGCTGAAATCATAAATTTGCACGGCGGCCATCTTGGATTTTAAAAATTATCCCAAATTCGTTCTCTGCACCCTAGAAAACCTCGGATGTAGCTGGGAACGGCGCATCTATCGTCTCGCTTTTTCGTTTCATCGAGTTTTAAAAAACAACGATTCTAAAGAACTCCTTCGCTTACATTCAAAAATTGTTCCATAATTAAATTCTGATGTTTTTATTAAATTCTAATTTTATACTTTATTCCTTCTTTCTTCTTTCTATATTACATATAATCTAGTATTTCTTTCTATTTACTGATTTAGGGAAATGTCTATTCACTTGCAACATTCTGTCTGTGTGCGTGTTGGCGAATGTAAGTACGTGACGCTCACGCACACATTAATTATAATGTTACTTCTATATTGACAGGAACTATGAATTAAACCATCGTTCTGAGCGTTATTATTCTATGTATAATGATATGAATTTTTACACACTTCACCGGAAAACAAATATTTTTGTGTCAAGGCTTCTTCGAAACGGCTGGACTGAATTGTATAAATTTTTTAAATTGCATAACTTACCTACAAGTAGGTGCTGTAAGATATTACAGATAGGTCAGATGCCACGAAAATAAATCTATCTATATATATAAAAATGAATTGCTGTTAATTGGGTAATTTAGGTCTTGAATTATTTGTGGAAGTCCAAGGAAGGTTTAAAAGGTGAATAAATATGAAAGTGTTCGGAATTAAATAAAAACAACAATTTTGTTTTTCCTTTGATGTGTTCCCCGTCGTCCGATATTTGTTTTATATGGACATATTTTCTATGACAGAATTTATTGACACACGGGTTGACAGTTCTGCTGTAAAAAAATTTCATTACAACAACAGGGAGCATATTTTACGAAATAATTCTTGATGTTATGATATATTACTGACAAATTCATAAAAAACATTATTTTATTTATTATATTCAGAACAACATCTGTCGGGTCAACTAGTATAAAATAAATATAGTGGACAATCGTCAATGACGAAATTGAAAATAAAACATTGTTTCATAAAGAGTGGTAAAAAAATTAATATTTATTTAATTTTAATATTCACAGCACGACAGCTGGTTTTATTACAATATGTATTGATTAAAAATCTTCAACTTAATTGGTAGTTGGTGGTAGTTGTAGAAGTAACGAAGGCCCAAAGTCCCCGACGGCCGACGGAGATATAATGTGTCCGAGATGAGAAATTAAAAAGTGTTTTAATTTTCAATTTATTAACAGCGTCGGGGCTGCAAATAAACTATAAGAAATATAAGGACCCTGGAGAACAGATTACACATTTCGTACTCATTTTGTGAATGTCTCAATGTAGAAATTAAACTCGTTACAAATTCAAATATTTTTATTCAAAACGGGATATGAATATTATTGATAGTAAAAAACCTATTTGACATTTTACGCGTCAGACCTATTATATAGGATATATTGGGCGCTAGCTGATGTAATAAAAAAAATTAAAATCGTACATATACTACCTTAATAAAATTACTTACAAAAAATATATTTTTTAATATAAAAAATAGATCTGTGACCTACAAGTAATATCAAGGGAAAAGTTCACCGCCATTTTAGAAGTACGGCCCCGACTAATATTTTAAATAGAAAAGTACCCAAATTATTTCTATATAAAATGTTAACGCAACAATGCAAGTAAAACTACTTTAGCGCTTTTCGCATTGCTCGTAAACGATATAATTCGCACAGTAAACCGAGCCTATTATTGTAAAGACCGCGAAAATCTACAAGAAAGTTTTACTTACAGAGTTATGACTTCCTCTGGCACCGCCGGAACTGACGACAAACCCTGATCGGCGCATCGGACTATGTTACGAACGCACTCACAATTTATGGGGCATTTTGTTTCAACACAAATAAAATAATAAAAAAGAAAAAGTAACTTTAAAATACAGGGAACCCCCATATTGGAAGAACCGTCGCGGTTAGCGGATGACGCGCGAATGTCGTTGGCTGCGGGATGCGCGCCGTCCTCCGACCAAGCGATCTCAAGCTAAGGCTACGACCACATTATGGAACGCTTCAAGAGGTGATGTTCACATGTTATTACGGATTATTAATATATATTATTGTGCACTTAGGATAGATAGAGATATTGGTTTTATGGTAAAGGTATTTATTTACTTAAGATACTAAATTAATCTATGAAACTTGCTAAATAACTATAATTAATGAGTCTACTTGTGAGTACGCGGGTCTCTACTATTAATTGGTTAAAATGTTTACTCGGACCAGTCCTGTAATGGTTATAGACAAATGGTTAATGGTTATTAGGACCGGCCCGATCAATGGTCACCCGCCTACTGCCTTACTAAAGGCAACACATGGTTTTATTACAATTAATTTTATCTACTTAGCAATATTTGTAATATAATGCTGTTCGATGTTTTTACTTCGAACACATGGTTAAGGTTATGGTTATGAAAAAAGGAATGAAAAAAACGTTGCTGGCCTTTTAGGTAAGTGTACCTTGCTTGATTGCCCGCTGGCCGCTGCCCGTGACTTAATCCATATTAAATACGTTTCAAACTCCCGAGGATAATTATTGATAAAAAATGCCCTGTAAATCTGACACGGTCTGGGCAAAATTCCATAATTCGCTGTGTATATAAAGCGTAACAAGCCTTCATAAAAACAAACTCACATACAAATATTGTTTATTATTTTATCTTCTGAAATAAATACAAACATTATTACATTATATCGTATTGTGGCGAAGGCGGTCCTGTGATTCCTCTGGTGTTGCAAGAGAATGTGGCCGGCGGTGATCACTTAACATCATGTGACCCATACGCTCGTTTGTAATCCTTTTCCATAAAAAAAAATAATAAAGCTTTGCTATCATTGGGAAATAGGGTCGCAGATACCATTTCAACTGTATTCAGATGGCCCTTTGGATTTCATTGTTGTTTAAAGCATTTTTTATCATCATCGAAGGAATGTAGAAAATCTGAATTACCAAGTACGATGCGTTTCTCTCTCTTGATCCTACTTTTGGGCTTAGATAAATTATTATCACAGATATTCTACGTCAGCAATATAATATATTGATTGACCTATTTTGTCAAATAAGCGTAATAAAAATTGATATTCTTTTTTAAGAAAGTAAGGGGCTAGACGAGCAGGACGCTCAGCTGATGGTAATTGATACGCCCTGTCCATTACGATGCAGTGCCGCTCAGGATGCTTGAAAATCCCTAAAATTCTGAGAAGCACTACATCTGCGCTCGTCACTTTGAGACATAAGATGCTAAGCCTCATTTGCCCAGTAATTTCACTGTATGGCGCCCTTCAGACCGAAACACAGTAATGTTTACAAATTACTGCTTCACGGCAGAAATAGGCGCCGTTGACTATATGCTAAACCATACACTTAGAATTTACTAGCGAATAGACAACCTGACAGCTCGACTATGCGTGACCAATCTTGATTTGTTAATGCGTGTTTAAGCTAGTTTAATGTTCAAAATACTAAGGAACTAATTCCAAGCGTGGCTGACTGTTTACGACTTGTCAATACAAATTGGTTACAATAATATTAGACACGCTTTTTTTATCTTGCTCCATCTCTGTTAGAGGTCTCCTCTACCACACGCTTTGTTTGTCTTCACGCTTGTATATTGTGAGTCTATGTGCAAGAATAGCGCAAAACATATCCCGTGCGAGCTCCCGGTTAAAAAAAAAGAACATTACGACGTATCGAAAAGGACTCGAGGCAGAGCCGCGAGATACGGACTTCGCACGAACAGCATCATATCATAAATTAATATTGTAAGTATTAAAACGCAAGCATACACACCTACATACATGCATACATACATACATACACACTTAATATATATGAACTCGGGGCGGAGCAGTGAGATACGGACGCCGCACGAACAGCATTATATCATAAATTAATATTGTAAGAATTAAAACGCACGCATACACACCTACATACATGCACACATTCATACGTATATACTTACAAACACACTTAATATATATACACAGATACATACAATATCACACTGTACATCACTGCACTCGCCGGTTAGTGCGTTGTTTCTTTTTGTCAAAAATTCATCGGACTATCAGATCACATTAGATCGTAAGCGATATTCTGTACTACCACCGAACACACAGCCGGTCCGAGGTCCATAAAGTTCGTTCACGGAGTGTTGCAAAAAAATGGTGGCCACGTTTGTCTCCAAAACCGGCCATGTTGCGACTATTTCTCTTGAGGGACAAAGAACGGTTATGTGCAGAATGGTATGCTAGCATTTGTTTGCCACAGGTCGTTTCTGAACTCCGTAAAGAGAACTGCAAGCGCCGCATCATCCTCCATCACGACAATGCGAGTTCTCACACCGCGCACAGCACAAAAGAGCTTTTAGAGCAAGAAAACATAGAATTATTAGACCATCCGCCGAACAGCCCCGACCTAAGCCCTAATGATTTCTATACTTTCCCTAAAATAAAGAATAAATTGCGTGGTCAGAGATTTTCATCACCTGAAGAAGCTGTGGACGCCTTCAAAACGGCCATTTTGGAGACCCCAACTTCCGAATGGAATTGTTGCTTCAATGATTGGTTCCATCGTATGGAAAAATATGTCAAACATCGCGGAGAATACTTCGAAAAGCAATAAATACTTTTTAAATAGTAATGTTCTGTCACTTCCTTGATTCCCGAAATTTTCAGTGCCGCCCTCGTATCATTATATTTATGTTTGTTGTAATTTTCTACTTTAGAGGGTCGTATTATTTTGTATTTTGTGATGGCGTCCAGGCTAGTTTCTTTTTTGCTTGTATATTATCTATCGGTGATGAAGATATTTCTCTCTTCCTTGTATCATTGGTTGTATTATTTTCTTTTACTACAAGCTTGTCATACTTAAGGTACGCGAAATTTCCTTTCAATCTTTCTTCTTTCAATTTAGTTTGTAACATTTTTATCTTCTCTAGAAATTCTTTAGAATAGTCCACTGTGATGTATATATCTTTAACATTTATCCGGACTCGCATTACCTCATTTTTCTTCCATAAATTGACAAATGAAAGTTAAACCGGTCTCAGTTTTCCCTCTAGGCTTTTCTTTCCAATGCGATAAATGTTGTTTATTTCATAATCCCTAGTATAAGTTTTTATTAAATATCTTTTTCACTGTTCTATGAAAAATTTTTAACCCTTTTCACGATTATTGCAAGATAGTTGATAATTCCACAAATCCACAGCACTTACGATTGTGTTTTTTACTATTCACCATGGCCAACAACCCGTAAATATATTTTAGTTACAATAAGTTTGAGGACTTCCTTTACAGGTATATAAACGACGGAAGAAGGAATGAAGTAAACAAATTACTTTGAGCTATCTGTAAAAACTTCATCTTGCTTAATTGAAATTGGCTTTTTACTCTTGTTTTTGCTTTTAACGAGTACTTACTTACAGTACTTATACTTACTTTTCTTCGCAAAAGTAGGCGACGTAAACAATACTTTATCTCTGCGATATTCTCGTGAAGTGTTATTTTGTAATATAAAATTAATGGATATATATACATTGGTGGTAATTTAATTAGAAACACTTATAATAATTATGGTAGTATAAAATCAAAGGGCAAAATCCGTGAAAAATATGTAAATCCAATAATTATTATTAATTACAAAAATATTCAATTAAAAACCCTTAAAATATCGAAAATAAATAAAGTATACATATACTTTAAATTTTTTAACTAGAGTTCGTTCAATTTTTCAGTCAGTAAAAACTTCTTTCTTCGCTGTTTAAGCTGGCAATTTAACATCAAATTGGAATTTGGTAAATTTACAATAAGCTTGTAGAAAATGCGCAAAAAAAATGTGACGCTTCAATTACACAAATAATTGTTTTTATTTGCATTTCGGTGAAAAGTGGACGTCATAAAGAATAGTTGACCATTTGAAATGTTTTGTAATGACAGTTATTATGCTATTGACTATTATAAAAGACATGGTAAATTCAGACGGAAAGCGCTGTCTTAGTTCAATAGACCAAAGTATGGGAATGTTTTTCCGGAATGTCTGTTACCTGTATCTTTCTAAATAATATAGTACCCTAAAAATACGGCCAACAGTGTGTAATGTCTTATTAGGGAACAGTGTATTTCCGTCTTAGACTGGCCTGCAAATAGTCCGGATTTAAGCCCTGTTGAAAATCTGTGGTATGTCGTTAAAAATAAAGTCTCAAGCAAACGCAACTCCAGTCAAAACGAACTCTACGATGCCTTTGTGAGTGGAACTCAATCCCAATCGAAAAATGTCTGACATGGACTGACTTGAATAAATGTCACTTCGTTGCAGAGTTGTCACTGATAATGATACATACATATAGTAAATAATAATTATAACTAAATTTCTTAGATTAACGATTGGTCTACGTTTTACGAAAATAATATAATAGTGATAACTTATTCTTATTAATTATATAAATTTTCTCACGGACGAGTAAAAAAGAAGGACTCCGCGCCGTGATATTAGCAAGTGAAGCACCTTTATGCTAGTGTGTGTGCGGTGACGGGTGATATCAGTTACACAATATTTTCTCCCTTAAATAATCATATACGGCCACAAATACTTTTAAAAACGTTTTTACAATTTTTCACAACGCACGACCAATGATATTATAGTATTAAAAGAGGTAGATATGTCACTAGCGCGACGAAAATCAATCGCCTAAATTGAGTCTATTGGTTCCTTTGGTCGTAGTCGCTCTCTCGATACGAAAACGTTACACACGCGTTTGTTGTTGACAGAATTGTTTACAATTTGATATAGGTACATCAAGATGCACTAATTACGAAAGAAAAAAATATCATAGAATTACATACCACAGTTATGATAATATATGTAATATGTTATAATCATGAATTATAACATTTTATTTGATTTCATTATTTATTTAACAAAAAGCCGATCATAGATTAACGTACAGAAATGACAAAATATTGATGCTGTCTGTCTGAGGTAGAATATTTTAGGAAATGATGTAAAAAAGTCATTGTTTTTTTTTGTATGGAATAGGAGGACAAACGAGCGTACGGGTCACCTGTTAAGTGATCACCGCCGCCCACAATCTCTTGCAACACCAGAGGAATCACAGGTTTATTTTTATTTGTTTACGTAGGAGTTTTTTTCAATATATCCCTTGCTAACTGCAGAAGAATCAATGGATCATTTTCTTCTTCTCCCATTACCTTATAATTGTAATCTTAAAACTTTTTGGGAACTGTCGTTAGTAAAATTGAAAAAATTACTGGGACCCTCACTGTTTACGATAAGATACCTTTCGGTTTTGTTTTGGTGTCTGTATGTTTTTTTATTATTTTATATATAATTAATTAATATCATCTATGTGGCTATATATTATAATCAATATTAAATTGTTTTTTTATAAAATCAATGACACATTATCTACCTAATTTCAATGCAGTTTTACTACTTTATAGCTTTTACTACATGAACTTATGAATGAATCGTAATTTAGGCATAAATCACGGTGTACGGTAAAAATCATATCTGATGAATTAACTGCATTTTCTCTATACAAATACGAAGCAATTAGCAAATTAGAGTTATCTCTTTTTCGCTTGCAATAATTGCATTTACTATCCTTCTTTGACGTGTAATTGTAATGTAGTGTGCTATTGCAATGTTAAATTATTCATGTGTGCGTCAGTTAGTGTATCATTTTCAAACACCGAATGTTGTCTACGTAACCTATCTGTACTTTTAAATATCATTGCGCACGACGGCATTTTTAAATGTTTTATTGCGACGCAAATAGATCTGTCACAGACGATGGAAAATCTCATAATGGCGGCCCATCGGCTTGTATCAGTGTAAATGTTTGCGTGGGGCTATGTATTTACCGGTTTGTTTTGGTGCTTCACTATTATGCTAGGTAACACGGAGTCCTTCTTTTTTTACTCGTCCGTAGATTTTCTCTCTATTTTTCGGTTGTTTTTAATTAGGTGTCCATTTAATGTTGATCTTAAAAGGAATTCAGTTACCTGTTTGTAAGAAATTTTATGTTTAAGGAGCAGTTTTTTATCAGATTTTTGTTGTTTTTCTGATAGATAATAATTTAATAAACATATTTTGTGCTAATTGTTACTTCATTTTCAAATATTTAAAACATGTTCGCATAATACCTTTATTATATTTTGTCCTTCACAACGAAACACAATAATGCTTACACATTACTGCTTCACTGTAGAAATAGGCGCCGTTGTGATACCCATAATCTAGCCGGCATCTTGTGCAAAGGAGCCTTCCACTGGTGTACTTAAAAATTGTTAAGCTGAATTTTTTATAGTATCAAGTCGCGTTTACGTGACAGTGGACTTAATAAGGTTACAGGATGAACTCTGTAAAGCGTCGAATAAAAGATTTTTTCCAATGTTTTTAAACCGAAAACACACACGATACCCGAAATGTGTGTTTTGAGTGTAAACGGTTACCGAATGTACTTCATCTTGTTCGACCGGCACTACATAGACACAGATAATAATAATAACGCTCAGTTCGTCCTAATAATAAAAAGAAACAGTGAACCTACTTGCTGACATACATACATCTATCCCTGTTATCAAAAGTAGCAGTGAAACAGCCCCGACTCATGAATCGATCTTCACCATTATAATTGCTTCATTATAACGCGAGATACAGTACGAGATACCGCTTTAACTCTACAGGAACTGCAATTAGAAACCATTAGTCATCCCTCGTATTTGATTTGGACTATTTTCTACGTAATAATAAGTTTGCTTCTCAGGAGGTACACCACCACAGTTCTATCGCAAAGGCATGAATGACCTTCCTTGATTAAATATAATTATTTTGATGAAAAAAAAAAAACATTTTCAATTTTTCTTTACAAATCGGCAATTTCATACAATCTTAAACCCCTAATATGTTAAAAAAATATTTTTGAATTCGAAATATACTTTTATTTAAGTAAACAACTTTTCATTTTTTTTTTTTAAATCATTTATATTACTTTCTAGTGATGCAATGCATTATTTTTCAATTGCTTTTCTTAGACAACCCTAACTTTTAAAAGAGAACGCCATTTTTAGGCGGAGCCGTTGTTTGTAAACAAAATAAGGTAACCTACTTACTGACTTAAGAACTTAAACGTAAACAAAGCGTGGGTACGAACCTATTCTTATTTGTATTTTGTGCAGCTTTTAAACACTTCTGGAGTTTCACAATAAATACACAGAATACACCACATCACGTCATGTTGATTATGTTTTAGGTAGTTAGTTACTTAAGTAGATACTCAGTTTTTTTGTCACGAGTACCTGCAAAACAGCCCAGGAACATCACACATGATCAAGCGAAGCATCACTCCTCTGTCTTCCACCACAGTCAGAACTACAAAATGACCCAGTTGAGTGGAGCACAGGGCACCAACCTTCGGAAGCACGTGTATGCGGGAAGCATTTTATTCCGGTACCGACGGTGACACACTTCGCGACCGAATAAATATTTACGAATTTGATTAATTAATTAAATTTATTAAAAATACGCAATTATTTTATACTTTTTAGTGCATATTACATCTATTGTTTTGGAATCGTGTTTTTGAAGTCGGTTGTTTCTTTATTAATTAATTTTTAAAATTTTTATTTTTAGTGAATCTCAAGCTAACAAAATTGTCTAAATTTGTGTAAATGTACTAAATTTTGCAATGCAACAATGAACCTTCGTTAAGGAGTTAAATTGATCATCATATTCGACTTCGACAATTACTTGACTATAATGCCGTTACGGTAGGTGAGTGTAATATCCGGACAGCACAAAAAGTCGGCCGAGTATTGCTTCTAAGAATTGAAGAGTTTCGTTACTTTGCCATGGATCCCATAATCAGAAATAAATCAAACATCCAATCAATATACTTTCCAATAAGATCATCGAAATCGGTTGACGCGATATTGAGTTATTCATAAATCTGTCGCGCATGTACTTATAGCAAAATTAGGACTTTTATTGTTTTCTCCATTATCAGGTCTGGATCAGATTTCAAATAAAAAACAATTATCAAAATCGGTTCACCCATTCGAAACTTCTGAGGGAACAAACATAAAAAAAAACATACCGACGAATTGAGAACCTCTCCTTTTTTGAAGTCGGTTGATAATAACTTTTTGAATTATTTTAACGTTCAGATTAATTAATATTTAATATATTGTATGCCCATAAGTACCTACTTGTGCACCACAGAAAGACAGTTTGTAGTTTAAGTTGTAAATCATTTAATATTTGCTTAAGTATCGTGATAATAATTATAAGAAGTGTTAAATAAGTTTTATAAAATCAATAGCTATTGTATTCATAGCTATTAATGTTCTATAAGGTATTATAACGTCTTATAATTACAATATAGAATGTGTTGAATTAGGTAGGTTGATGCAATAAAGATATGATGTTATGTAGTTTCATTTACACCTAATTTGAAGTTCAGCATTAATGTTATTTAGTTCTTGTGTATGTATATATAGTTAAATTCAGTTAGAAAGGAATAGTTAAACAACAATGTGCAGGCTACATTGTTGTTTAACGGTCAGAAAGATCTAGTAAGATTCTAATAACATTCCAATAAGAAAATTTCATTCCAATTTATAGATGTACATAGATATTTTATGTAATTATAACGATGTTAGCTATACAATAAACTTAGCATTCGAACGCTCCCGTGCTCACGAACGACTGAGGGCGGATGGCGGGCGGCCGAACATATTTATACTCCGGAGATGCGGGGCAGGGCCTTATAAATATGCGGGAAGTGAAATTGCGCCGCCATATCGAAACCGCGCGTGAACAGGTGATCACCTCACCACCTCAGGATGTATCTCATAGGGGGAAACCCCATAAGCATTATATTGTAATTTGTACATGTGTATTTTGGGAAATAATAAAGAGACGGTGAATCGGGGGTGAGGTATCGATGTTCTAGAACATTCTATGAGAAATAATATAGATATAGGGCTATGACGCTAGGCCATTCAGGTCATTCTTTTCTCGGCCCCCGCCTAGAGCAGTCCACTACTACCAGCACCTGTGCTCACTCCGCTACGCCGCCAAGCTACGCCTAGTGCTACGCTACGCAGCTTCGCTACGTGTGGTACGAGGTATTCTACGTCAAGTTTCGGCCCGCAGCTTGTTTGCTGAAATTTTATTGTA
Organism: Leptidea sinapis; assembly: GCF_905404315.1. Classification (NCBI taxonomy): domain Eukaryota; kingdom Metazoa; phylum Arthropoda; class Insecta; order Lepidoptera; family Pieridae; genus Leptidea; species Leptidea sinapis. The sequence goes on along the minus strand of NC_066312.1, from coordinate 22,829,614 downwards.
GTGAGTTGCGTGTCATCGCGGTTGAGCTGAAGGAAACCTAACGGTGACAACTAACTCAGCTAACGTCGACCCGGTGCGATTCTCAGGCCTCCTGGTCTGAGAGAAACCGGACAACCCGATCCCATTGCACTTGGGCTTTCCCAAGGGTGACGGTTTGCGGCTATAAACAATAGGGATAGCCGGGTCATCTCCGACCCCGTTGCTCCCTGCGTTCGGCGAGGAGGTTTCCCTTCAGCATGGATCCATCAGCGGATCCGATGAACGCTGTCTTAGCCCAGATTTGGGCTTTGTTTAAAACCGCGAATGTCCCATTCGACGAGTCAATTCTCCTCTCTAGCTTCACCTCGGTCTTGCCCCCAAGTCGACCCCTCGCTGACTCCCCCGCGTCCCCCGATCAGTCCTACGCTCATGCGCTAATCCCTGCAGACATGGAGCTTTCAACTCCGCCTCCTGCGGCCGCAAGCGGCCAGTCCATTCTTCCTCGGAGGACTCAGATATGGAACACTCACTAGTTCCGTACTCGATACCTCTCTCCATCCCTATCGTCCCTCTGACGATTCATTTCAACTGGTTCAGTCCAGGAAGAAGCGCCAGTCAAAGCGCATCGCGTCCGAGAAGAATTAAACCTCCTCTTCCGCCCCAGTACCATTAATCCCCTTACCCATAAGTCCCCTCCTCTTGTCATCCAGCGACACGCTCGCCCGTCCTCCCTGCCAGTCTTTCTCCGAAATAAGGCAAAGTGGACATACGTGGCCCAGCTTTGCACCAATCACAAGGTGCGGTATACCCGTGCCTCAATTACAGGTGAGGCAATACGCATAGTCGTACCGACCACGGACGACTTTCGCAACCTCACTCTCCTCCGTTCACGTAAGAACGTGCCTTATCACACTTATGCGCTTCTGGAAGAGCGCAAGGTCAAGGCTGTCCTCCGTGGTCTCCCGTACGAGCTCTCTAATGAGCTCATACAGGAGGACCTTGTCAAGAAAGGCTTTCCGGTTGAGGCTGTACATTTTATGTGCAGCCGTACCGGGAAGAAATACCCGTTAGCGTTAGTCATTTTAACTAACGTCCCTGAAGCCAGGGAACTTTTCAAAGGAGAGCGCACCGTATGTGGGCTATCAAATATACGTGTGAAAGCCCCACACCAACGGGGGTACCCCGGTCAATGTCACCGCTGCCAGATGTATGGTCACGCAGCGACTACCTGCTACGCCTCTCCCAGGTGCATTAAGTGCCTTGAACCCCACAGCACTAAAGAGTGCAAACGCACTCGCGATGTGGTAACACCGCCCGCATGCGTGCTCTGCGGGCAAGAGGGCCATACCGCGAATTGTCGCGGATGCCCTAGTGCCCTTCGCTCCGCCCCGAAAGCTGCTAATAAGCAGACTTCCAGGCCACCAAATCACAGGCCACCTCCGGCCTCTAACTCCCAATCCCATTTTCCTCATATGAGGAATAAAACTTCCGGGCCCCAACTGTCCAGCTCATGGAGACAGTCGCCTTCTCAGGTATTCAATGCCTACTCCCGCCCCGCTCTGGTCACCTTCAGTGGCCCCAGGCGGGCAGTACCTCCCCAGGCTCAATCACAGGTGCAAAGCCCCGTGAAAGACCTGGAAGAGATCTACGCCTCACTAGGCGAAGTCCAGATCCAAGAAATCTCCGTCCTGGCATGGAAACTCCGAACGGCTAAGTCCTCCAAGGAGCGCCTCTTTGCGCTGGCGGAGCACCACCAATTGGTGGCCTCCTTGTAATACCTAAAGCGCTTAACGCTTACCACATTGTGCGGTACGAGTGAAGCCTAGGGGCGTATTACTCGATCTAACCAATCACTCCTTTTCTCCTATTTCAATCTTTCGTCTGACCTGGATTGACAGATACCAGATACATGTAGACTCACCTCCCATTTGTGATCATCCTTCTGATGTCGCCAAGTCCTAATTAGATAGCATCTTCTGTGCAATCCTAGCGAACACTCCCAAGGGCGTACCGCTTGCGCCTCTCTTCCCTAAGAGATGGTTGCCTCCGATGAAGGCTTAGAGGGCACACTGCCCAAAGCCAACCTCAGGTGGTGTTTAGTGGGTAGGCACTTAGGTTTTTACGTGAGTCCCACATAACCAACGCAGAGTTAGGCTGCGTTGGTATGCATGAACATTCACTACCTCCCTCCCGTCGTTAACCCGGAGGGTAGCCCTTTCCCATTGTCTGGACGCAAAAAAATAAAAAAATAAAGCTAGGCCATTCATTCACATTCGGGGCTCATTAGAAGAAACATGAAGAAACAAGAAAATGAAGAACTCTTCGTGGAAGAAAGAAACCTCGCGTTGGAAGAATGCTGGGAAGAATGTTGTGAGCACCTGAATTGAGTCAGCGTAAAGTTCCCCACGCCGGTACCTCGTACGTAAGTAGGTGTTGTCATTGTCCCCGTTCCTGGTTATTTTTCTCGCGCATATCCGGCTCGAGCTAGGATTCGCGGCGTCCCGTTCACTACTATATTTAAATGTTTGATCTCAAATCGGGCTGAAACCGAAAACTGTTATCAGTTTTGATGACAGTGGATTTTAGAGGCTGAGGTGAAATGTGCTTTATTTTGATTAATTCCTGGTTTTGTAATGTTTCACAATAAAGTTGTAGTTCGAATTATTGATTTTGGAAAAACAGAATGGATGAAAAAAAAGTAAAAACAATAATGTTATAAATATGGGGTAGGGCTACTAAGTAATGATGTCATTTAAAGATTGACAGTAGGGCTGTCACTTTTTGGCAGTCCGTTACTAAGAATTACGTGACCCGTTTTGTGTTCTTAACTCAATTTCGACATGATTGTGGTTTGAAACGTTTTTCTGGAAATACGTCATATAAGGTCATATAAAAGTTAAATAAAGCACTATTTTTTGAATTTTCAATCGGCAATAACTTTTGAATGAATGAGCCGATATTCACGCGGCAGTTCGACGCAGTTCTTTGAGCCTCATAAATAATTTTTGAGTTTCAATTGATTGAACTCGGAATTTCAAACTAATTTAAAAACACTTTTTTCGGTTTTCTTTCGCCAATGATAACTCTTGAACGAAGCAACTGATTTTACCGGCTTGGTGTCGATCGACGTGGTTTTTTGATTTTCAGAGCTGATTAGTTTTTGAAATTGATCGGTAAAGCAGTTTAAAAGTTAATACAATGAAACCACATAAAAAAAAAAACGTATTTTTATAGAGATTTCTTAAAATCTACCGGTCCGAATTCGGGTCTGAATTCGAATCTAAAATCTAAGTTTGTTCAACCCGTTTCGAATGGTTCCAATCACGATGAAATCGGTCGAGCCGTTCAAAAGTTATAAGAGGTTTACATACATACACACACGCACGCATGCACACACATACACATACACAAACACACACACATACACACACACATACACACACATATACACACTCACACATACATAAATACAGACGTACGGACATCATCGCGGGAATAGTCAGGGAAGCTTCCTAGGACCTTAAAACGTCGAGATCTGATGAAACTCGATTTACTAAATACCATAACTACCCGAATTATCGAAAATTTTAAATTTTCTTAGCGGAAAGTTAAAAAAACGTGCTATCCCCTACACTGTTTCTTCTGCATATCAATGATATGCTGCAAATCAGTAGTATTCATTGCTATGCAGACGATAGCACAGGGTTTGCTTCCTATACCAGCCGTGCCAACTAACCCCGGGATAGCGTCGACGAGAACCGGAACAAACTTGTGTCGAGACTATGCTTTGCAAAGTCTCGGAATGGGGCCGACAAAATGTAGTCCGATTCAACCCCAAGAAGACACAAGTTTTTGCGTTCATCAATAAAAAGTCTCCCTTTGTCTTATCCCCTTGATTTGAGATCACTCCTCTAACTGCCACAGCCTGTATTGGCATACTTAGCGACGATATATCAAGCAACGTTCAGTTCCGTGGTCACTTGGAAGAGAAGGCCAAACTGGCCTCTAAAAAGCTTGCTGTTCTCAGTACTTCACTATAAGCCACCACCTGCAACTTTATAAGGCGCAAATTCGGCCTCGCATGGAGTTGGTACTGTTCTTATCTCTGAGCGGGTGCTCCCCAGTACCAGCTTGTTCCATTTGACCACATACAACGAACAGCGGCTCGTATCATCGACGATCAAGTCACCTCCGATCGGTTTGATTATTTGGCATTGCGTAGAAATTTGGGTTCTCTCTGCATCTTCTACCGCATTTATCACGGGGCACGTGCTCAGAGGAGCTGTTCGGGTTGATTCCAGCAGCCGTATTCCACCACCGGACATTACGTGCAAATTACCACCAGCATCACGTTGACGTGAATTTCTTGCCTCGCACACCCACTTTGTGGAATCAATTACCAGCTGCGGTTTGCCAAAACAGATACGGCTTTACGGACCTTCAAGAAAAAAGGCATACTCCCACCTTAAACGCCCGTAACGCATTTCTTGACACCTTGTTGCGGATGTCTATGGGTGGTTGCCTCAACTCTCCCAATCCCGTAAGCCTCTTGCCCGTTTGCCCCCTGTACGATAATTGACACGGATTTTAAGTTGAATGCAGAGACACCACTGAAAATAAAATAAAAAAAATCAAAACCCCCTAGATTAAATGCAACTATTCTAAATTCTATATATGCCGTCTACTCGTCGCAAATAAAATAAGCTCAGATGAGGAAGATATTGTTTCAATTTGAGAAAGTTTAGACTTGATAACAGGAAAAATAATTATTTTATTAATTAAATGAAACGTCCAGTGGCGAAATTTTAACATTTATCAAGAATTAACAATAGAAGATCCGTTTGGTATGGGGAATTTTATTCGCTGCTCCAAATCAGAATCGATGAGTTACTCTCGATGACATTCTATACATATAGGCAATGCACCTCATACAAAATCAAAGCCGAAATATGGCACATGCTACAAATGACATCATAATATCCTTCGACTGCTGTGTCTATACATTTCTGCGTTTACTCCAGTTTTTTTTTAATTTTATTGGTCAATAAAAGGCATAAAAGGCATTTATTTTCTCAAAATTGATTCCTTTAGAATTCTTTTTGATGTCATTTCTTATACTACTAGATACTACTACCGCTTCGGAAACAAATGGCGCTCTGAGAGAGAAGAAGCGGCGCAAGAAACTCTCCCAGCATTCTTTTTTTTGCGCTCTTTTCATTAAAAATATACAATATTGTACAGTCATTTCTATCGCTATAAAATAATCACAATCTAGTCCCAGGCTGTCCGATCATTTAGATATTCAACAGTGGAGTAATAGGATTTACGACAGAGCTATTTTTTTATACAACATTTAAATTTATTTATAGAAAATGCCTGAACAGTGGCTGGGACTTTATTGTAGAAGTGTATACATTTACCCTTAAAGCTATTATGTATCTTATGAAGCCTACTAGAATTAGTTACAAGCAATCCCTTATTTCTAGTGTTATAATAATGAAAATCACTATTAAGAGCAAAAAGGTGACGATTTTTGTGGACATATATTAAATTTTCATAAATGTACTCACAATGAACAGTCATAATATTTATTTCTTTAAATTTTTCTTTGAGAGACTGTCTATAACCAAGCTGATATATAGCAGGAACAGCTCTCTTTTGCAGTGCAAACACTATATCAATGTCAGCAGCATGACCCCATAGTAATATACCGTACGTCATGATGCTGTGAAAATAACTAAAGTACACTAATCTAGTGGTCGCAACATTCGTGTACTCTCTAATCTTTCTAACTGCATATGCCGCAGAGCTGAGTCTATCTGCTAGATGGGTAATATGTGGACTCCACTGAAGCTTTTTATCTAACGTGATACCCAAGAAGACCGTAGTGTCCACAAGTTCCAATCTCTGGTCATTTATAAGTACGTTGGTTTGTACCTCCGCTGTGTTTGGTGTAATGAATCGTAAACACTTTGTTTTTTTACTGTTTAAGTGCAGATTATTCGTCTCAAACCAGTGCGTTGCGACAAGAGTTTTGGATTGTTAGATAGAGCAACCTTAAAAACAGGCCAGGTTTGATACTTTAGTGTGCGTGACAAGCTACATCTTACACTTGCGATTTGTATTGACACTTTATGTTTGTCTGCGTGAATCTTGAAAGTGCAGATTATTCGTCTCAAACCAACGCACTATCTTTGAGAGTGCATTGCTTACTCGTCATCAATATCCGCACGTCGCTTCACTTTAAAAATATGTGAAGTATCATTAGCAAACAATACAATCTCATGGCTATCATCTACCACAAACGGTAGATCGTTAATATATATAAGAAACAAGAAAGGACCGAGAATAGAACCCTGTGGAACACCTATTCCCACAGGTTTACCCGAAGACCGTCTGCCATTTACATCGACTTTCTGAACTCTTTCGCTTAAATATGATTTTAACAGATTTAGGGCTCTATTTTTCACTCCATAATGCTTTGGTTTTAGGAGTAAAGTTTCATGGTGGACGCAGTCAAATGCTTTTGACAAATCACAAAAAATGCCCAAAGCATCCTGTGAGTCTTCCCAGGCGTCAAAGATGTGCTCAATGAGTCTAGTACCCGCATTAATTGTTGATAAGCCCCTAGTGAAACCAAACTGATTTTTGTTCATTAATTTACAAAAATGCATTTGTAGCTGTTGAAGCAAAAGTTTTTCAAAAATTTTACTAAAAACAGGCGGCACTGAAATAGGTCTGAAATAAGCAGGGTCAAAAGAACTACCCGATTTAAACAAAGGTATAACTTTGCTGTATTTCATGAGGTCAGGGAACACACCCTCGTCTATGCATTCATTAAATATTATTGCTAATTCAGGTGCTATAATGTCAAGTATGTATTTTACAATATTAGTCGAATGGCCCCATAGGTCTTTTGTTTTTTTTTAGGTTTAAAAATTAATTAAAATTATTTTATTAAATTAAAATTATTTTAAATTATTATATCGCTACCTGTAATATACTTAAATTTCAAATCAGTGGAAGATACTGGTACGTGTAATTTAAGCATATCATATGCTGCTTTTGGCGAAGAGTTAAGGTCTTTGGTCGTGACAATTGGGATTTCGGAGAAGTATTTAGCAAATTCATTTGCAATTTCTATTTCCGATTTTATAACGCGATTATTAATTATTAAGTTACGGCAATTCGATCTACCAGTTTCATTGTTAATTACACTCCAAGTCGCTTTTACTTTATTATTACTGTTTTTAATTTTATCTGCAATGAAACGTGTTTTCGCTTCATGACAAACTACTTTAAAGAGCTTGGAGTATTTTTTTACATATATTTTAAATTCTTCACTATTATGGTAATGTTTCTCATAATAAAGGTCATATAAGCGTTTACGACTTTTGTGGATACCCATTGTTGCCAAATCATTATATTAGTATGTACTATTGCTAAGTCAATGCATATTAGAGAAATAATTAAAAATGCTTCAAATAAAATAAAAATGACTTGGAAAGTTATTAACTGGGAATCTGGTAGAGCGAAAGATTGCAAGTCTGAATATAATCTAATAATAAACAATATAAAAATCCACTCTGAGCAGGAAGTAGCTTCTGCTTTTGAGAATTTTTTCCTGACATTCCAGTTTCCATCTCAAGCACCCTTGTCTCCTCCACCAGTGTTGCCGAGTCAGTTCTTTTGGAAAATTTTAAGGAATGTAAACAAAATTTCAAATTCAGTGTTGTTAGCCCAGCAGAAATAATTAAAACTTTCAGATCCTTAGAAATGAGAAAAACTGCTGATATATGGGGCATATCTGTAAAAATAATAAGTTCTGTTATTGACGTCATAGCACCATATCTAGTACTAGTTTTTAATAGCTGTATTGAACATGGCGTGTTTCCTGACCTTCTGAAGTATAGTAAAATTACACCAATATGTAAATCGGGACTCACTTCTGACCCGGATAACTATCGCCCTGTTTCGGTGTTGCCAACCCTTAGTAAAATTATTTTAAGCCAAATGCTTACTCACTTTAACACTTAAAAATTACTTCATATAAAACAATTTGGCTTTACAAGGGGACGCTTGACTACGGATGCAGGTGTTGAACTCAACAGGAATATTTTTAAGGCCTGGGAGGAATCACAGAATGCACTTGGTATCTTCTGTGATTTATCTAAGGCTTTTGATTGTGTTCAACATTCAACGCTGGTCAGGAAGCTATGCCACTATGGTATAAGAGGATCTGCACTCGATCTTCTGATCTCATATTTAAATAATAGGATTCAGAGGGTCGAGGCAGGAGATCTCCTGGGACTCCTCTCGGTATGGGGGTACCACAAGGGTCTATTCTTGGACCCTTCCTCTTTCCTATTTATATAAATGATCTACCTAACCTTGTAGAAAAAAAACAAAAGGTGGTATTGTTTGCAGATGACACTTCACTTATATTCAAAGTGAAACGAAGCCAAGTTTTGTATGAGAGTAAACAATGCTCTATCTGACATCGTGTACAGGTTTAGCGCCAATAACTTATTGTTAAATAATCATAAAACCAAATATATAAAATTTACCGCGCCAAATGTCAAAAATGTAGATTTATTAAATGGAGAGGTGGTAAAACCAGTGGAATCTGCTATATTTCTTGGCATTACTCTTGATTCCAAATTGCAGTGGGGCCCCCATATTGAAGGATTGGCGAATAGGCTTAGTTCTGCAGCATATGCGGTTAAGAAAATTAGACGGTTAACTGACATAGATACGGCGAGATTAGTATACTTTAGTTAATTTCATAGTATTATGTCCTATGGTATATTGTTATGGGGCAGTGCGGCCGATATTAATACTATATTTGTGCTCGAGAAGAGGGCTTTTCGCGCGATTTATAACCTAGGTCCTAAAGAATCATTAAGAGAAAAATTTAAAGAAATAAACATTTTGACTGTTGCTTCTCAATACATTTTTGCTAATGTTTTGTATGTTCATAAGCACATTTTCTAGAAACATAAACTTGTTGTGCCTACTACTCGGTTGGATCGAGTTAGTAAGTCTTTTGTTGGGCGATGTATATGCTTCTACAATATGATCCCAGAAAATGTACAAAACAAATGTGTTACGAAATTTAAAAGAATTGTTAAAAAAACGTTTGTGTGGGAAAGTTTATTATAGCATAAACGATTTTCTTAATGACACCACGGACTGGGAATAAAGCGAACACCCTCAGGCTCTTTAATTATAAATGTTTATTGTACGAAATTACATTGTATCCATATTTTATATTTAAAAAAAAAGCCCGCTGAGTTTCTTGCGCCCATTCTTCTCAGGTCTGAGGCAGGTTCTTTTGAATGGGTGGTAGATTTTGACGTTCAATAAGTGATTTTAAATCCTATTTTGAATAAAAATATTTGAATTTGATTTAAAACTATGTTTGTTGTTTACTGTCACCGTTACTGGAGTAAAAATCCTGTCAAATTCCTCACAGAAGGAATTGAAGACTAAGTTATAGTGAAAATTAGCAGTTTCATCACAGTGTAAAAATGGTATCGTATTTACCAAATTATTTCTAAACCTCTCAAGACGGCTACCCGTAACTGGTATCATCGTCACCTTTTTTGGTCTGACATTGTCCAATCTTGTATTTACTTTTATAAATTGCCCACTATGGTCAAACTGAAGATTATTAATTATGAGTTTACTAGTAATAGTAACATCTGTAAAAATATTATCTAAACAGGTTGCTGTTGTAGAAGTAATTCTAGTATCTATCTTCACACACTATAGTGTGTGAAGATAGATACTATATAATATATATAATATAATTATAATTGACTTGCTAGTTTTGCTAAATTTTGATAGTACCTCCTCCATTCTATGCTGGAATTGTTCATATGATGCAGTGGGGGGGGTGGTATACACTTACAATAATACATTGCTCTAGTTCTATACAAGCTATCTCAATTAGTTGTTCTATAGAGAGATTAACTATATCTCTTTTATTTTTACATTTTAATCTATTATTAATAATGATTAGGGAACCTCCATGTATTGCCCTACTTCTACAAAATGAACTGACTACTTAATGTTCTCTAAAACTAAACTGGAGCTGATGACTCTCACGCCAATGTTCTGTAATACATAATATATCTATATTACAGCAGCTCAAAAACAGTTCAATTTCTAATTCCTTACTTGAGATACCTTGTATATTCTGGTGAACAATATTTATGAGCTTAATATTATGATTATCTATAGCAGTAACATTTATATTTGGTGAATGTTGCCTATTTTGTATGATATTGCAAGAGTTGTCCTCCCTTGTCAAATAACTTAATTTAAATTAATTGAAGAAAAATCTTCATTGTTATATTTTTGTACAGTAGTACTAATAGATTCCCCAATAGAGGCTTGTATGTCGATTATTTTACAATTTTGCCCAATAGAGGCATGTTTATTAAATAATACTACAGAGGAAGTAGTTTGTTGACTATAAGCTACTAAAGTAGCCAGCTGTCGCTCTAAATGGTAGGTATAGCTCTAAATGGTAGGTATAGGTTACCATTGATTATTTTGAGTTTATAATTAATGAATTTATTTGACTCTTTTGTTTTCATTTCTGATTGTGTTCTTTCATCTTCCATTTCTGACAAGCGGGTCTTGTCTGGGGACTTGTCAATAATATTTATAGTGGCTTATTGATTGACACACAGCTGACACACGACTAAGGAGAAAAGTGTGCTTAAATTGTTTGCACATTTTTTCCGTTCTGTTACCAGACTGCGAATGATATATCCATATGTATAGAACGTCATTGGTTACTCTCAATGATAACTTAGACAAGGTAAATAAGTACCTAATTGATTTTTACTATGCCCCGGACACCATGAGAGCTGTCCTAATTTAAAGATGTTAGTTACCAAGTCATAAAATTCCAAAAAAAGCAACCGAGTTGTCAAAATGGCAGATGTCATATGTGACAGTAATCTGTTATCTGCCCCACAACCCTCGCAAACTATTACCTATTTGTTTATGTTTGTAATTGTACTGTGGTTTGGTAATTATTGTAGTTTAGTACGTGTTTTCTAGTGTTTTGAGTTTTCGACAGGGCATGGAAAGTAATAACATTGGTATTGTAAAACTCGTGAAACAATTTTTTGTGAAAACGATTTCGTTGAATGTTTACATGTTTTTGTTGATTGTGTAGGGAAAAACACGCGCTGGAGGCTAGTGGCTATAAGATGATAATAAAATGGATTGTTTTTAGTGAGTCTTCAAGCAAAACAATCATCATTCCAAACAAAGAAGAGTAGGTAAGTACTAAGTATATATTAACACTACATTTAGTGAACATATCAGTTCTCAAATATATAAAGATATTTATATTAATGTGATGAGAAAGGATTTCAATTGATATACATTCAAATTGTAGGTAATTTCTTTTAAAGTATTGCCACTACACATGACTAACCCCCATAGAATATTACAAACCTAGTTCTATTAAAAATTATATTACATGTTTAATGAATTATTTGTTATTTATTTATTAATATAATTATTTTACAGCTACAACTGATCACAACCAAGAAATATTAAATGTGAATGCCAATATTTTTTTTTCAATTTATTCAAAATACAGTTATATTATGCTCATTTTCATTATTGGATACAAAGACATGAAAATGAAACCACAAACGCAAATATATCTTGTTTGTAATTTTTATTTTATTTAATTATTAGATTTTTATTATTTATTGTTTACCAGTGGTTATTACAATATAACACTTATAGTTATTGTAAGTTACTAAAGTCAGGTTAAATTGCCATTACCTTTTAAGGTGAATATACCTCGGTTTTTAAATGGGAATGCCCGCCTCACCCTGTAAAGAGCCTTGGCATATACTCCTCTCAGTACACGGTGGGAGTCCACATCTTTCAATGCCGTGGAATGAAAGCCCTTTTGATCCCTATTAAAAGGTCTTATGTAACACTTACCTATTACAGTTTTTTCATGCTATACATTTGTCTTACCTCTCTCCCGGACGTCTCCACTTTCACGCCTCATTCTCTTTAATCCTTCTATCATTTGGCGTTAAACAAAACCTGAACTCATCTGTGAATAAAACTTGACTCTAATCTTCAACAAATCTTTGTTGTTCCAATTTTTATCATTGCGAGCAAAATCAACTCGAGCTATTGGGGTATGTGGCAAGACGAGTCCTCTGGCAGGTAATTGTGAGTTTATTCTAGTCTTCTTCTAACAGTGCTTACTGTAACATCTCAAACTTCTTGGAGCTTCGTTCTTACCTCAGTAGAAGTCAAGGTTCTGTTTCTAAGCTATAAATCAGTCATCTTTGGTCAAAGTTCTCCGTTTTGGTGTATGCCCTAGTCTCGTAAAATGTCTGACCTGCCATAGCCTCTTGACAACAATCACAGATTTGGATATGCACATTGTTTGGGCCATATGTTAATAGGTACGACCAGTTTAAATTAAAGTTGTAAAATTGAGTGGCATTTAGATCTGGCATTCTCTGTTTATTTGTCGTAATGATTTGCACTTAATACAATAAGCAAGGCAATCAAAGCAAAATTTTAAAAATAACATTGAACTAATTGAAAAGTTGATAAAATTATTGCAATAGTACAGAAAAACACTACATACAAAATAATAAGTTTCTTTTATTTATTAAGATTTATTCACTTCATACGAAATATTAAGCATTAGGTAGAGCACAAGACCATCTGCTCAAATCAAAATACAACAAAAGAAGAATATTTAAATCACTTTTCAATATACTTGATTACAAGAAAAACCACCGTTAGGTTTATGAGCAAAAAAAATCTGTATCTATCACGATATAATTACATAAAAATGAAATAAAATTTGAAAAGAGAAACATTCTAAAATATATTTTTTTATATAATTTATTTATCTTTGTGGCCAGTATGCGTAATAATTATAACAAGTAAAACAACTTGTGCATAAGTTAAAATTATCCATAATAATTATAAATATTATTATAATTATTATCATGTATTAATATTATATGTGGGAGGCTCCTTTGCTCAGGATGTCGGCTATATAAAGGGTACCACAACGCACCTATTTCTGCCGTGAAGCAGTAATGTGTAAGCATTACTCTGTTTCGATCTGAAGGGCGCCGTAGCTAGTGATAATACGGGGCTTAAGCGAAATTGTAGTGCCACTTAGAGTTTTTGGGTTTTTCAATAATCCTGAGTGGTACTGCATTGTAATGGGCAGAGTGTATCAATTACCATCAGTTGATCGTCTCGTCTCGTATTGGCGTAAAGAAATCCAATAATGGGGATATGTATGTATGAATGGAAAATAAGTTGACTTCTTAGCATTGTTTTTTTCATTAAAATTTCATTTACTTATGCTGTTGTTAAATGCAGCCTTGGTAATCTAACATTACCAAAGCTGTTCAACACCGAACTAAGCCTTACTAAAGAAGTTAAATACCTGGGGGTTATACTGGATAGTAAGTTGCTTTGGAACAAACACCTTGAACACAAGCTGGAAAAAGCATGCATCATCTTTTGGCAGTGCAGAAGACTCATAGGCAGAACCTGGGGTCTTGCTCCAAAGATAAGCAGATGGCTCTATGCAGCAGTCATCAGACCAATTTTCTCCTACGGAGCATTAGCTTGGTGGCCCAGGACAGAGCTTGTGACAGTACAAACCAAGCTGCAGCGTTTCCAACGGCTGGCTTGCACAGCCATAACAGGATGCATGCGCACCACGCCTACTTCGGCCTTCTTTCGGACAGTATGGCGGTACTAACAGCGCTGAAGGGTACCACACACAACTCAGCACTAATACACGAATGTCACCAAATCCTGGAGCAAGCTGCCTCTTATAACCAGGTAACTCTGCAATGGATCAAGGGACATAGCGGTTCGTTGGGTAATGATGCAGCGGATGAGCTTGCAAGGCGGGCATCGGCAAAAATAGTGACTGGTCCTTTGCCACTTCTGCCACTGCCCTTCAGCCAAATGCGCTCATGGATACGCTCTCTCACCAACGACCTACACAACACCCGATGGATGAATGTCTCAAGCTGTAGACAGTCGAAGGTGGCGATACCTGCACTATCGCCCAAACTGACAAGTAGACTTATCAGCCTCAACAGACATGACATCCGTATAATGGTGGGCACCCTAACGGGTCACACATCACTAAACAAACACCTTTTCACAATCGGCGTAACGGACAGTCCTAAGTGCAGAGGCTGTCTGACCGAAGACGAAACGGTCGCTCACGTAATCCTGGAATGTGCGGGGGTGGCCAACCAACGGGCAAAAACCTTAACTAATACGAGGTCGCTCCAAGAAGTCTGTGAACACCCCAGGAATGTTCTGAACTTCTGGAAGGAGCTGGGCTGGTTGGAGTAACTGGCCATTACTGCACGCAAAATGGACCCATGTTAGTGGTTTTATTGCGGAAACAGGAGCCCCTATGCCATACCATACCATACCATTATGCTGTTGTTGTATACCCTTACTGGTATTAATTAACATTTCATTAAACATTGTTTTCATGAATTGGCTTTTGACATTTTTTTCATTCACTTCACATCACAAAAATAACTGTTTGCACTTTCTCAAGTAAATATTATAATTATATACAATTATCTTGGGCTTGAGTGAGATATAGCCGGATTGAGAAAATAAGCACTGTTTGTTATTTTGACGGTAACATTTATAAGCTATTGACTCAGTAATGTGCATTAATCATACTTGAACTCAGACCCGAAATCGGCACTAATTTGCAAAGTTTCTGTAATCATGTTTTCAAAGTTCATTAAGGATTATATATTAAATATTATATTTAATCAACATTAGAAAGTGTAAGCGGATTGATAAATAAAATTGTTGGTAGTATTCATACTATGAATTACCTATTATAATGTAAGAACTATAACAATTCCCTGGCTGTACGTAAGACTTATCGGATGGATAACAATACTCATTGCCCAATGGTTAGTGCCTGCCTGAACTGAGTGTGAGTTCGGGATCGAATCCCGGTGCAAGCATTTATATTTAGATGTTAAAGTATGTGAAATATCATTTTTGATTTATCATTGTCTTGCACCCACAGAACCTACAGCTTATGCCTAGACTAGGGCAAGAAAATTTGTGTAAAAATGTGTTAAGACTGTTTTCTTAAATTATGCTAATCCATTATTATTCTTTTTCCAGGATAAGAAGATTGAGAAAAATAAAGAGGGACAAAAACTATATCATTGAAAAACTACACGCTAAATATATTATGTGGTACGAAATTACGTAGATTGGATTAGCTTATTATTTAGGATTAATTTACACAGTAAGTTTTAAACTCTATTACATCATTATATTTAGGTAATTGTAAATTTAATTTGAATGTTCTTCCTGTAAGATTTTCCTTGAGACAAAGCGTTATGATACCCTAGTATAGGTTCTAATAAGATGAGCGGGTAAAAAATATCAGCGAATAAATAGTAATCGAGTACCAAACATTTAATTCAATTTAAAAATATACCTGGAGTTGAGGATTTGGAATTCTTTTTGATGTCATTTCTAATAACTACTATATACTACTACCGCTTCGGAAACAAATGGCGCTCTGAGAGAGAAGAAGCGGCGCAAGACACTCTCCCAGCATTCTTTTTTTGCGCTCTTTTCAATTAAAATATACAATATTGTACAGTCATTTCTATCGCTATAAAATAATCACAATCTAGTCCCAGGCTGTCCGATCATTTAGATATTCAGCAGTGGAGCAATAGGATTTACGACAGAGCCATTTTTTATAAAGCATTTAAATTTATTAATAGATAATGCCTGAACAGTGGCTAGGACTTTATTATAGAAGTGTATACATTTACCCTTAAAGCTATGTATCTTATGAAGCCTACTAGAATTAGTTACAAGCAATCCCTTAGTTCTAGTGTTATAATAATGAAAATCACTATTAAAAGCAAAAAGGTGACTATTTTTGTGAACGTATATTAAATTTTCATAAATGTACTGACAACGAACAGTCATAATATTGATTTCTTTAATTTTTTTCTTTGATATATAGCACGAACAGCTCTCTTTTGCAGAGCAAACACTATATCAATGCCAGCAGCAAGACCCCATAGTAAAATACCGTATACGTCATGATGCTGTGAAAATAACTGAAGTACGCTAATCTAGCGGTCGCAACATTCGTGTACTCTCTAATCTTTCTAACTGCATATGCCGCAGAGCTGAGTGAGATGGGCAATATGTGGACCCCACTGAAGCTTTTTATCTAACGTGATACCCAAGAAGACCGTAGTGTCCACAAGTTCCAATCTCTGGTCATTTATAAGTACGTTGGTTTGTACCTCCGCTGTGTTTGTTGTAATGAACCGTAAACACTTTGTTTTTTACTGTTTAAGTGCAGATTATTCGTCTCAAACCAGTGCGTTGCGACAAGAGTTTTGGATTGTTAGATAGAGCAACCTTAAAAACAGGCCAGGTTTGATACTTTAGTGTGCGTGACAAGCTACGTATTACACTTGCGATTTGTATTGACACTTTATGTTTGTCTGCGTGAATCGGTCAAAATAGCGGTTAAATCTAAACTCAATTTTTTTTTCGACGTTTTCATAGCTGTCATAGTCTATGTAGACGTATTAATGATACATATGTAAATGTAATTTTTAAAGAAAAATAACTAAATATTATATTTCAATGTATTTTAAATCTATTTCCCTTAACTTTGACTACTCGTACTATAAAAATAATACATGAAGCCCAGCAGGCAAGTTTAAGCAAAAGATGGTTAATTTCTAGAAGCTTCTAAAATGATATGAAGTCATGTACATCTTCGGTTATAAAATAATATTTTATTTTTTCCGATAGGAAACCCTTTTCTAAAACTTATTCCAACCTTTATTTGGACGTCATTAGTGAAATTTTCGATCGCAAGGAATCATTTTACTGTTTATTCTCTCGATGTTAATATTATTGCCGTTATTGTTGGTTTCATTATTTTAATATTTTCCAGGGCCTTGAGGTGTCCACTTATATCGGGGGAAAGGATATTTTCTCTCAAACTTGGGACCAAACTAATCATTTGTGTATTGTCACCGAAGGCTTTAAGAGAACTCTTCAATAGATTGGCCACATCTCCACGGTCTGTTTGGTGGTTCCGGTAAGTGAAATATAGTCCGATGACTATGATATGAATAAAAAATAATGTAAGAATACTTAGTTATGGTGTTTTCACGTATAAATTGATAAATTCTGCGTGTCCATATTGACATGCTATTATTGACTTTAAATTTTATAAGACAACGCCATGGATTTTGACCAGTGAGTGAAATTAATGATATTGTGCTGATCTTATAGGTGCTCGAATTTAAAAATATTTTTCATCGGCATGTTTTCCAAATGAATGAATAATTTATTTTTGAATGATAATGAGTTGGTACTCAATCACAACGCACTTAACACACAAAAATACTTCTATTGTGATAAATTATTGTATTTGGAATTTTTCAATTACCTGCCAAAACCGACTCCTCCGAATTTAGTTGGTAGAATAACGTTGAACGTAGTGTTTGAATTATCTTTTAATAACCTGTTGTATAATGTGACTGCGCATTGATAGTCCACATACATTTAAAAGTAAACAAAAGTCTTTATATTGTATCGTAGTTAAGTTAACGACGACATGGCCCAGTGGTAAGTGACCCTGACTTAATAAGTTAGGGGTTGTGTTTCAATGTTTGTTTTCGAGTCATGGATGTTTTTTTTTTTATGTAAATAAGGGACGAGACGAGCAGGACATTCAGCTGATAGTAATTGATACGTCCTGTCCATTACAATGCAGTGCCGCTCAGGATTATTGAAAAATACAAAAATTCTGCGCTCGTCATCTTAAGACATTAGATATTACGTCTCATTTGCCCAGTAATTTCACTAGCTACGGCGCTCTTTAGACCGAAACACAGTAATGCTTACATATAATATATATACAGTCGTGGTCAACTAATTAGGGTAGTTAAACCAAATTGTGAATTTATTTTTTATTTTCCAACGAGTCTAAACAAGATTTCATATCCCTTTCATGTAAGTATAATTAGTCATTTATGTGCCCGATTATACAAACAATAACAACTTCCTAAACATTAAAACTCTTTACAGACTGGCTTATAGATTATCACAGTGCTATTTGTTCAAAAAATGCTGGCTGGTCATTTAATTAGAGACACTGAGATATTGCGTTCTATTTTCAAAATCTGAATCTCAATATTTTTTTATTTCTTCAAGCAATCAAGATTTCTAATTTTAAGTTTTGAGAACTATTTTGAAGAAAAATGGGCAAAAATCATAATGAAGTCTGTCGAGCGTGGTTGGTCATACCGAGGGATAGCAGAATATTTAAAATGTTAAAAAAAACTATGGTGTGCAATGCAGTGCAACATTTCAGGCGCAACAACACAGCTTTAAATGTGCCCAGATAAAAAAAATCGAGAAAAACAACTCCGCAAGAAGATAAAATGATAACCAGGTTAGCTAAGAAAGATCCATTTTAGGCTCTGTTTTAATTAAACACGATGTGTTTGAGGCGGATGAAAGAGACGCTGTTACAGCGAGGACCGATAGACGACGTCTGATAGAAGCAGGGTTGTTCGAAGGAGTGGCTCGCAAAGTGCTTACATTGTTCAAGTATTTACATTGGACCTACGCCCAATGGCAACATGTATTATTCTCTGACGAAGCCAAGGTTAATTTGATTTCTTCAAATGGAAGGAAATACGTACGGCGTCCTGTAAAAGCGGAAATGAATCCAAGATTCACAAAAAAGCAGGTGAAACATGGCGGTGGAAACATTAAAATGTGGGGTTCATTTTCTGGACCGTGCGGACCAGCATCAATACAAGGCAATATTAGAGGAAACAATGCTTCCCTACGCTGAGGAACATCTCCGTATTATATGGACGTTTCAGCATGATAACGACCCGAAACATACCACCCGTTCAGTCAAGTCGTTAACATTCAGTCGGTATCAGTGCTAGATTGGCCAGCAAATAGCCCGGACCTCAACCCAATCGAGCACCTTCATCAAGAAAAAAGTGGCCACTTATCGTACCATATTCTTAGATGAACTTAATGAAGCTTTTTGTGAGGCATGGGCAAACATTCCTGTGGAAAAATGTCAGAAACTGATAATGTCTATGCCACATCGGTGTCTAGCGATAATTACTAACAAAGGTTTTGCTACTGGGTACTGAATTTTACACGTAATAAAATGGAGTTGTTAAAGAAAATAAATACTAGAAATTACTAGTTCTGTTTAACTCTATTTTTCATTTTACTTTACTTTCCTTAATTAAATGTCTAGCTACAGAATTATACCTTAAATTGAATACATGGTTAACTTTGGATATTAAACACTTTTTTCTATTTATTTAATCTTTTATTTACAGCCTTTTATTGCATAATATTTGGACCAAACTATGCAAATAACTGAGAAATCAATAGGGTTTTATATTTATATGTACATAACCGGTTATTTCTCTTCACTATCCTGAATGTCCCTTATTAGTTGACCACGACTGTATATACATATATATATATATATATATATATATATATGTATTGTTTAAGTATGTACATTTTGATTTAATCATTTCAATCTATGTCAATACACACAATTTATATTCATTATTATTTTTACAACATTATGATTACATTAGTTGAAAACTGTAATAAATTATTTGAAAAAAATGTAATCTGTGTTGTTAAATAGAGCATACAACTGATCCACATTTTAATTCTGTTTCAGACTATTTTCGCTGCAAACCAGCGCTTGCTGCCCCGTTCCAGCTTCAGGAAGTAGAACTACATCTGTACCAGTATTGGTGCTTCATAATGTTTTAGTATAGTATTTTCCCTGAGTTATATAGTTGCTAAGGTATTTATTGTTCTAAGATTTTGTCTTCTGCACATAGCAAAGCGTATTTGATGTCATTCACGGATCAATAGCAGAAGTGTGAAGTGACTGTGGAATAGACCAATATTGAAACAGTAAACTAATGAGTGATTGTCACTGACCCTGTATAAATACCACTGGACTGGCTGTTCCCTATGTTTTATTGCAAATTTTTTGCGCCTATTTGAAACGCCACTCGTGAGCTTCCAAATTTTGACGTATTATACAAATGGCTCCGAAGGAACGTACAGTACTCTGAAGTATTTTTTGCATTTTTTATTAATTTTGTTCGTTTTCCGTATTTAAACGTCAAGAATGAACGTAATAAAGTACAGATTTTTTTTTTTGTAAATAGTTTCCCACCATCTATCGATGTTTGCTGTGGCTGTCATCACTAGTTTTAGTACCGCAGACCCTCGCTACTTGGCCAACAGCGCCAAAATGGCGAATATCAAACAGCCACAAAAGCACTTTGACAGCCGCCAGTCCAGTGGTATATAGTAGAGGTCAGTGGTGATTCTATTCAAAATATAAACATTAGATAATCTATACGTCTAGATAGAACCTCTTGCTGTTAGACAACCGATGAAAACAGGCCAGGTTTTTTATTTTATTTTAGTGTGTGTGGCAAACTTCATCTTATACTTGCTATTTGAGACGTTTTAAGAGCTATCAAGGTCTATCTACAGGTATTAATGATCTTAAATGCAACTGCACTGTCTAAAGTTATTCGATACATTGTAAGCCAAAATTCAAAAGATAGTTAAGATAGTTGGCAGCATTGTTCATGTTCGCTTAATCAACTTTACATGCAAAAAAGATGACGACACTTAACTTATACAGAAAATAATATCAAATTGTTTTGCCCCCAATATTTTTATAATATTTTAAAAGTAACTAAAATTCAACCTTTTTAGAAAATTAGATCAGAAAGTTAATGACGCTGAAGGCGACGTGAATGGTATTGTACTATTTACAGGTTCTACCGGTGGCCCTGATGGATTGACAACCAAGCATCTTAAAGATCTGGTTTGTCCTTCCACAGGAATGGAGGTAGATTTGCTTGTAAATAGTGTGCTAATTCAAATTCAAATAATTTTATTCAAAATAGGATGTGAATGGCGCAACAAACTCAGCCGGTTTTTTTTTTCATCAAAAAATATTTTTACAATGTAATATTGTACAATTATACTTATTATTTAATTGACTGAGGGCGGTCACTCCATTCCCAATCTGTGGTATATTAAGAAAGTAATTTATGTTATAGTAACCTTTACCACACAAACGGTTTTTTAACAATTCTTTTGAATAATGTAATACTTTTGTTTTAAACATTTTCTGCGATCCTGTTGTAAAAGCATATACATCGCCCCACAAAAGACTTGCTAACTCGACTTAGCCGATTAGTAGGCACTATAAGTTTATATCTGTTCCTGGTGTTAACATTATGGTTATGACAGTTTCTAGCAAATTCACTTATGTGCCTCTGAACATACATTACATTATCAATAATATATTGAGAAGGAACAGTCAAGATGTTAATTTCTTTGAATTTTACTCTCAATGATTCTTTAGGACCTAGGTTATAAAAAGCGTGAATAGCCCTCTTCTGCGGCACAAATATTGTATTAATATCGGCAGCGTTGCCCCATAGCAATATACCGTAGGACATAATACTATGGAAATAACTAAAGTATACTAGTCCCACCGTATCTATGTCAGTTAATTGTCTAATCTTTTTAACCGCGTATGCTGCAGAACTAAGTCTGTTCGCAAATCCTTCTATATGGTTCTGTTAGTATATATCATGCTTTCTGGAAAAGTTGATGCCAAAATTTGTACGGTGGTAATATATGCGCTCTTATGACAAAAGATGGTGGTATGTCCCACGGGGGTTGCACCTTTCGAAGCCTTGTTACTAAAATTTACTGTAGACACATTTCTCCTTTTCTTTTAAATTCATCTCTACATAGTTGGGTTTCGCCCCTAGTCCTCTAAGATCCATTGAAAAAATCCATTGATGGATCTTAATCAAGACTGTTGTACATAATGGATATTTATGCACAAAAGAGTGTCAAAAAGTCGGTAGTAAGTAGGTGATATACAAAACTGTTAATTAAAATATTGAAACACTAGAAACTTCTAACAGACTAACGGCCGTACCCAATATTCAGTCTATCTCTTACTTGAGATAAAAATCGTAACTATCGCTGACTTTTCTGTCCCAATAAACGAATCGACGGTAACTCACCTTATCCGTGCACGCTTTCTGTCAATGGGATGAAGTATAATAGCCTAACAGCGATATAAAGTTTTTATGGAAATTGCAATTCACGCGTCCCAATATAAGCCAATAAGAATGACTTATCGGGTATATTGGGACAGCTTCAGATTATTGACAGCTAATTACTGACAGTAGAAGGTAGTAATTTATCTGTATCTGTAGATAGAATATTGGGAACGGCCGTTACTAGTCTTGGCCATATACAAAATATGTTTTGCCAATATCTAGCAAATTACATTTTCCGGATTGTTCTATCGTACTTGTCCAATTATTAAAAATAATGGCAACAGATATGAGAATGATAAGAAACGGTAAAACGGTTCTAAGTGGTGGTTTCAAATACCACAAAAAACAAGCTACAAAAGCCAAGCAGTAATATGGCGTTGCAGATAATGGAAGTCCAAACTTAGTACTGGAACGTTGACAATCAAAGACGTAATAAACAAAAAAATTTATGTTTCATTAGAATTCTGATAATTTCTAGTTTTAAAATATACACATGTATCCGGTATCTTAATGCATTTTTTCTTAACATACTATTATTTTAATTATATTTTATTATTTTTATTTCTTATTTAATCTAAATGACTCTTACGCTCTGACGCTAAGCTTTGTAAACCCAACCCGATTATGCAAGCAATGAAATTTTGTTGTCCATGGAAGAATGTTAAAAGGATGTTACCTCACCTAGAAATCAGCCTAACCCCACTTTTTGTAAAAATTTTGCACGAGATGTGAAAAGTAAAGAAAACTTAGTATCCCGTAACACGAATTATGATGTAAAAAATATTGTTTATATTACATTTTATTTGACTGTTTTTCATTTATAATTAACCTTGTAATAAGAGTGGTATCATTATAATCGTGAACTAAAGTTCTATCAACTACAATATTTTTACCTCCTAATTCCAGCTACGGAATACTAAGTCCAACCCATTACATTTAATATCGAAAATACCTACTTGCGATACAGTAAAAAGTGGACTTTATAAAGTGCGTAACTTGAATTTAGGCGTTAAAAAACGTTAAATGAATACCCATTGGCTGTTCAAATACCAGAAACATATTCAGACTTTTTTTAGCTGACTATAGCTATAAAGACACGCGCATTTTAGTTCTGTGTGAAAAAGAAACACGAAAAGTGCTGTCAAATATTACACATTTATTTGCTGTGACGACACATTTAAAAGTACACCCCCACTTTTTTATCACATCTATAGCTTACACGGAGATATTGGGAGTACGTCCACTACTAATAAAGTGGTACCACTCATATAGGAATATATATATATTATATAGGATAGGAAATATGAGTCATACAATGTGCTTATCCAAATTATAGAGTCACAGATTCCTGCCCTGCATTATAAACAAATAAAATTTTGAACTACCAGCTCTAAAGGCATTTAAATTAAGCCTTCTGACGCAAATATTGCTGGTTATAGGTTGCTGTTATAATTTTAAAAATAAGTATTAAAAAAAGGAAAACACTCGGCCTAACAAAAACAAAACATAAAGAATCTTATATCTGTGCCTTTGTTACCTTCTTCAATGATTGACTTATGTCTGGAAAGAAATGCGTAATAAACGTAGTTTTAATTAGATAATAATCGAAATACTATTTTTAATATGATAATAACCACATTTTATTTTTGCGTCCGGAAAGTTGCCTTTACAACCGGTAATTCAAAATCTTATTTAATTTGTTTAGGATGCAAGTCAGGAATTTGTGACAGAGAATTTTCAAAATGAAAGGAAGTTGAAAAAGGTTTGTGTGGTAAAGATTACTGTAACGTAAATGACTTTCTTAATGACACCACAGATTGGGAATTGAGCGACCACCCTCAGTCTATTAAATAATAAGTTTTATTGTACGATATTACATTGTTACAAGATTTTTTTATGAAAAAGGCGAAGTTTCTTGCGTTTTTCTCAGGTCTGACATACTTTATCAAATGGGTGGTTTCTTTTGCCTTCCAATACTTGTTGGAAGTCGCCCAGAGGCATGGAGAATGTGCAATCAATAGGGCTTCTGGAAACCCACGCACTGGCAGCTATTTCGTCTACGGATCAGCTCCTCCCCATCTCCAATCCAATGCGAAAATTCTGCAAGTATTATTGGTACGTTTCCCCGTAATCATTGTTTTAATTTAATGAAATAATAGGATTGTAAATATAGTTAAGATATAAATAATAATAATTTTAAGAAAGCTTGACTATTGTTGCGTTAATGCTGTAAAATTACAATTACAATTTAACAATACAAACACATATAAAGTTTACAATAAATATTGTAAAATTTTTATTACAATTTTATATATATATATATATATATATATATATATATATATATATATACGAACACTTAAATAAGACTGAAGAAATATAAGCCTTATGATAACATAAACATTACAATAATTTGATTTCAGATCGAACTATATCTTTGGAAGTTTTCATTCACTATAGTAAAGTATTAGTTTTTTTAGAGAGCATTGATGAGTAATGGTATCCTATTTAGCATGTAATGATATTCTAATGTAAATAGAAATTCAAATTCAAATATTTTTATTCAAAATAGGATGTGAAATCACTTATTGAAAGTCAAAAAAAAAATTACCACCCATTCCAAAGTGAATGCCTCAGGCCTGAGAAGAATGGGCGCAACAAACTCAGCGGGCTTTTTTTTTTCATCAAAAATATGTTTTACAATTAAAGTAACATTTACAAAGTAACATTGTACAATTAAACTTATTATTTAATAGCCTGAGTGCGGTCGCTCCATTCCCAATCTGTGGTATCATTAAGAAAGTCATTTATGTTATAGTAACCTTTACCACACAAACGTTTTTTAACAATTCTTTTGAATAACGTAACACCTTTGTTTTGAACATTTTCTGGGATCTTGTTGTAAAAGCATATACATCTCCCCACAAAAGACTTACTAACTCGACTAAGCCGAGTAGTAGGCATCATCAGTTTATGTCTGTTCCTGGTGTTAACATTATCGTTATGACAGTTTCTGGCAAATTCACTTATGTGCCTATGAACATACATTACATTATCAAGAATATATTGAGAAGCAACAGTCAAGATGTTAATTTCTTTGAATTTTGCTCTCAATGATTCTCTAGGAGCTAGGTTATAAATAGCGCGAATAGCCCTCTTCTGCAGCACGAATATTGTATTAATATCAGCAGCGTTGCCCCATAGCAATATACCATAGGACATAATACTATGGAAATAACTAAAGTATACTAGTCGCGCCGTATCTATGTCAGTTAATTGTCTAATTTTTTTAACCGCGTATGCTGCAGAACTAAGTCTGTTCGCCAATCCTTCAATATGGGGGCCCCATTGTAATTTGGAATCTAGAGTTATGCCAAGAAATATAGCTGATTCCACCGGTTCTATCACCTCTCCGTTTAACAAAACATTTGCATTTACATTTGTGACATTTGGTACGGTAAATTTAATGAATTTAGTTTTCTTGCTATTTAACAATAGGTTATTAGCGCTAAACCAGTACACGATGTCAGATAAAATATCGTTCACTTCGTCATACATAGTTTGGTTTCTTTTCACTTTGAAAATCAGTGAAGTGTCGTCCGCAAACAATACTACCTTATGTTTTTTCTCTATAAGATTAGGAAGATCATTTATATAGATAAGGAAGAGGAACGGTCCAAGAATAGACCCTTGTGGTACCCCCATACTGAGAGGAGTCCCAGGAGATCTCCTGCCATTCACGTCGACCCTCTGAATTCTATTGTTTAGATATGAAGTCAGAAGATCGAGCGAAGTTCCTTTTATGCCATAGTGGTATAGCTTCCTGACCAGCGTTGAATGTTGAACACAATCAAAAGCCTTAGATAAATCACAGAAGATGCCAAGTGCATTCTGCGATTCCTTCCAGGCATCAAAAATATTCTTGATCAGCCCAACACCTGCATCCGTTGTTGAACGTCCCATAGTAAAGCCAAATTGTTTCAAATGAAGTAACTTATGAGAGTTAAAGTAAGTAAGCATTTGGCTTAATATTATTTTTTCAAAAATTTTACTAAGGGTCGGCAAAACCGACACAGGACGATAGTTGTTCGAGTCAGAAGAGCATCCCGACTTAAATATTGGTGTAATTTTACTATGTTTAAGAAGGTCAGGAAACACGCCACGATTAATACAATTATTAAATACTATTGCAAGATATGGTGCTATGACATCAATTATTGAACTTATTATTTTAACAGAAATGCCCCATATATCAGCAGTTTTTTTCATGTCTAGAGATTTAAAAGTTAATTATTTCTCCAGGGCTAACAAAACTAAAATTGAAACTTTGTTGACATCCTTTAACATTTTCCAGAAGAAGTGACTCAGCAACACTGGTGGAGGAGACAAGAGTGTTTGTGATAGAAACTGGAATCTCAGAAAAAAATTCTCAAAAGCAGTAGAAACTTCCTGCTGAGATTGAATTGAATTATTGTATTGTTTAAAGAAATTGTGTATATTAATTATACATTACCAATACATTAAAGCAAAAATAAATATTTTTAATCACTTGGTGTATTAATATCCTTATAAATATAGATTAACTAGCCGTTCCCGCCCGCTTCGCGAATTTTAAAGGGAAGGAACGTTGGAATTCGAAAAATAAGCCATATAGGTACAATCTAGGATATATTTCGCATTGAATGCTGGTAGTTTCATGTCGATACGATCAGGGGTTTAGGCGTGATTGAGCCACAAACAAAGACCATTTTCATCATATACATATATATAGATGAATCAAAGTGAACATAAAAGTGGAAAAATATCTTACAATGGATCTTAGTGGACAAAGGGGTGTTTCGGTTGCAAATGTGGTTGCGGAGCTGTAGTCCACGCTGGGCGTACTTTATTTGAGAATCATTTTGGTAATGTTTCACTAAAATAAGATGTGAAAAATGCTTTTAACTACGTTGATAGGGAGACCTCTGCCGAGATAAGTCAAAAATTTCTTCAATGGATCATTATATTTGGCAATGTTATAGTGAACCATCCAAATGACCTAGGTAACACTGAAAATGTTTAGAAAATGAAAAACAGCTTAATGTAGAAAGTTGCCAATGCTTATTGTTATTGTTTTTCGAAGTAATCTCCGTAACTCTCTACAGATCGTCGCATTCGATGGAACCACTGAGAAAAGCAGTGGGCCAATTCTTCCTTAGGGGTCTCTTCTATAGCATTTTTGTACGCTTTCACTGCATCTTCAGGGCTCGTAGAGCGAATACCTCGAATTTTATCTGTAGTTCTTGGACTTCTTCTATCTCTTACTTGAGGTAAAAATCCTAACTATTGTTGACTTTTCTGTCCCAATAAACTTATCGCCGGTAACTCACCTTATCCGTACACGCTGTCTGTCAATAGGACGACGTATAGCTTAGCAGCGACAGAAGTTGGTATGGAAATTGCAAAGTTACGCGTCCCAATATAAGGCGATAAGAATGACTTATCGGTTATATTGGGACAGCTTCAGATTATTGATAGCTAATTACTGACAGTAGAACGTAGTACAGATAGCTGTAGATAGTATATTGGGAACGGCCGTAAGCTCACAATGAAAGTCATAATAAATCATTGACCGAAAATTTTCTCGCGTTAGGTTGATTTTCACGTGTAACAAGAGTTTTAGATATGCCGCCAATTCACAAAAACAAATGACAAATGAATGCAATATACTATATTAGGTTACCAAAGAGTTCTAAAATTGAAATTCAAAAAAATTTTTCATTAGCAATGTTAGAAACATTGGCCAGTTCTAAACATTTTCAGTGTTACCCACGTATTATTCAAAAGTCATCATATTTGGTTTTTTCTGTTAGTTGTCAGCAAGGCTCCGCCATACCAAAATTAAAATCAAAATTTAATTTTTTGAAAACAAAATTTTCGACCTCTCTGGCGTTCCGTGCCAGTACTCTAACCAACTGAGCTAACCGTTCGAGTGACGTATCGTCATAAAATCTTGTATGCTTTTCTTCAACTCTCAGGTTGTCGCTTCATCTACAGGATCTACTTTACAGTTATACAGTACATAACCTGCTCAACCCCAATATTTGCATATTAGGAAATTTACTTGAGGTTCTTGTAAATCTAAACAATTTGTTATGTTAAATTTTATTCATCCTAGAAGTGAGGGTCATCACTTTAAAAACATAACAAATTGTTTAGTTTTACAAGAGCGACATCTCAAGTAGAAAATCTGGCAGCACTTTAGTGGTGCACTCGTACTCCGGATTGAAGGACGTGGGTACTGGTGTAGTTACAAGTAAGTGAGCGATTCGACTTAAGTTATATATACATATATATGTTTTCAAAATGACTGGTGGAGGGAAGTTTTTTCATTACAATCGTTCTTTACTTCTATAAAAATTTCAATATGATGAATAGGCTCCACGTAACGTCAAAGATTCAGCGCGGTCGGAGATGACTTGATCTTCAAAGATTCCAGCTGCTTTTCGGTTTTGTGGAGGCCCTGCCTAGAGATGAGAACAAGAAAACATAGCATAGTACATAATATGCCTAGTAAGGCATATTTTGTTCTTAATTTCGACGATTGATAATGCTTTCTGCATGGCAGCGTCTGTGTTAGTCGCCAGCAAAAAGGTCTAATGAGAACTGTATTATACTCTTCAATACGAAGGAAATATTTGTCTGACGCATTCCTAGAACCGTCAAGATATGAAACAGTTTATTGGGTACTCCTTCCTGTTCATCTACATCAATTCAAGGCAGTATTTAGTCTAGATAAGTGCAGATGCATGCACACAGAGTCTGTGCAATGGTATGACGGCACAAGGATAACAAAACAACACTAATTGCCTAGACCTTAGGGTAATCTCAGGCAATTCGATGTCTGCGCTACGTGATGTAACCAACGTATGTAAGTTCTGACAGGAAATATGATATGCGATTACTTGCAAACCTGTTTTCTAACCTTGCGATTGAGTAATTTATATCGGGACAAATGAGGCCATGTATCAAGGAATATTGCTGCTCTCTGAGTTTATTACATTAGATTTTCATTGCCAATGTTACTTCATAGTAACATAAATTGATTGTATTCATTTCAAGTGGCTTGTAATAGTACGTTATCTAGCGTCACACATTCAAAGGAGATGAGACAATTCATGCTTTATGTCTTCTTCTTTAACATTTTCAACAAAACATGTCTCGAATCTCCATAGTGAAACGCATCCCAGAATTTTTTTGACGCTTCTGCATTCTTCATTTTTAGCCAGCCAAAATTTAGAATTTTACACACTCATAGCTGGACTCAATTATCATCATGCTATGACTTATTCAGTCGTGCTCACGTCTAAACAAGCCATTGGCCAGTGGCCTGTGGAGTTCTGAAAGAATCTGAATGCAGAGATATCATTGGTAAAAAATACTTAAAATTAAAAGCAGCTCTGAGGCGTGACGGGCATACCACTCGGCGTGCAGCACCTCTGCATGAAGCAGTTGACTTGAAAAACTAACTTAGCGAGAGAGGTGGAATTTATTTCTTCTTAATTTGTTAGATACTAATAGCCTGCAAGTACTAAACGATGGAAGAAGCCAATCATAATCGTTATCAGCAGTCAGGAAGTTTGATTTAATCACTTCTTATATTTGTATCCACTACGGTAGTCGGCTGATTCAATTTTTTTATTATTTCACTTATTTAACTTAATTTTTAAATAATTTATTCATCTTTAAAAAACACCTATTCGACAAGATAGGTAAGCTTCAGACATGATAAAAACGGTCAACAGGCCGCTTGTGTAAGATTGGATATACCATCTGGATGTGCGGCACCATTCTTCCACAGCGCATCTTCTCAGGAACTTTCTGTAACGTAACTAACTAGCAAACAATGCAATGAGCTTCCTTGCGCGGTATGACCAGATCGAGACGACGTGTTTAGTATACTAAAAAAGCACTAAAGTAGTGGTAGTATCCTATAAGCCTATCCTGTGAGCCTTTAGTGTTGCAGGGATGGGTGGGGCGGGGGGATGGCGATTATTTCACTTCAAGTTTTTTGTATTGAAGGGGAGACTATTCCATTAAAAAAGCACACACTGACTCATTGTATGACAAAGAAGATTGGAGATTTTACAAATTGAATGCGGAAGATATTGCCAACAGAATAATGTCGTCATGTACATATATTATCTTATCCATTAGGCAATTACACAATCTCACTACACACGGTCTATTTTAATCAATATCGCTCTAGCCTTTTTCACTTATAAAAGGACGTACAGACATACACACAATAAATTTATATATATTTACGAGTTTACTTGTTTGTCACGCATTCACGCCTTAACTACACAGGAAAACATGAAAATGTACCCACACCTTGGGTAGGAAATGAGCAACCTACATTTCATTC
Source organism: Leptidea sinapis (assembly GCF_905404315.1). Lineage (NCBI taxonomy): Eukaryota > Metazoa > Arthropoda > Insecta > Lepidoptera > Pieridae > Leptidea > Leptidea sinapis. The sequence goes on along the minus strand of NC_066312.1, from coordinate 22,798,975 downwards.
CAAAGAGTTTTTTAAATTTTCCGATTATGCGCGTTTTCGTATTGAATGCGGATGAAGGTGCGGGCAGAATGTAGAGAGGATGATTATTGCACACCAATTCATATCTAGGTCGTTCAAGCAGACATTACAGGCTGACAGACGAATAGCTAGGCTAGATTGACAAAGAATTGGTGTCAGTAGTCAGTGGAAAAAATAACAGTAAAAATAAAATTTATTTATTTACATACTTAGGCTAAAAAATTTTATAGTAGTATTGATTAAACATTGGTTAGTTATGGAAACATTAGCGGCCGTTTTCAATCTATCTATATAATCTATCTTTCCTTAGTTTAACTTAGTAGAGGTAGACAAATTTATCCTTTACGCTTACCTACATTTCAATAACAGACTATAATATAACTACGAAGGTCACACAACAACTTTTGCGTAACTTAAAAAAACAACATGTTATAAGCAAAATATTATTTTTATTGCTTTTTAAAATACTTTCCATTACATTTTAAACATATTTTCATACGATCAAACCATTTTTTAAAACAGCGGGACCACAAATCTGAAGGCATGTTTTCTACGTGCTGATTGAACGCTATCACTGCCTATTCGGAATTGGTAAAAGTGAAACCTATCATCAAATCTTTGATTTTGGGGAAAAAACAGAAATCACAGGGGTCGGGCCATGTGCAGGATGGGTGACCAGTTGTACTTTTTCTGACGCTAAGAATGACTTAGTTTTGTTGGCCATGTGTGAAGAAACGTTGTCATGATGAAGGAGAACGCGGCATTTTGCTCGTCTTTCGCGAACGTTTTTAACACCCTGTTAAATAAATAGTAGAATACCACTCGACATTAACACTCTATTGACCTTCAAGTAGAATTGTGCAGATGGGCTGTAGCTGAGAAAAAAATGCGAAAGATAATTTTTACTAAAGTTTCTTTCCTGCCTTATTTATACCTCTAGATAGGCTGTGATAGCTACGAAAACGTCGAAAAAAAATTGAGGTTGACGGTTAGATTACAGACAGCAAGAGACTATCGAGACGTACAAATTATCTTAGATGGAAACAAATGATAATGCTGCTCAAAATAGAATCATTATATTAGGTATTGATCTAGTAATTTACTTTAATCCTTTATATTAAAAGGGAATACTAGGGTAATATAAGTATGCAATTAATTGCGATTGAAATGACTGTACAATATTGAATATTTCTATTGAAAAGAGCGCAAAATAAATAATGCTGGGAGAGTTTCTTGCGCCGCTTCTTCTCTCTCAGAGCGCCATTAGTTTCCGAAGCGGTAGTAGTATCTAGTTTATTAGAAATGACATCAAAAAGAATTCTAAAGGAATCAATTTTGAGAAAATAAATGCTTTTTACTCGTATGCCATTTAATTAGCAGGTAATATAGGTAATAATAATGACGACCCCTATAGCCGAGTGGATAGTGCCCTTGCCTACTGAGCTAGAGATCCCGGGTTCGAATCCCGGTAGGTGCAATCATTTACGAATGAATATGAGTGTTTGTTTCCGAGTTATGGATGTTTATTTGTATTTATAATAATAATAATAAAGCCATTTAATTCCGAACTAAAAACATTTAACATTTGAATAACTAATAATCTTAAGCTAAAAAGTATAAACTATAAAATGTCTCTTAGTTCGGCGTGCCGATTGGCACAGCCTCCTCCAACGATTTCCACTCTTTTCTGTTTTGGGCAACTCTTCTCCAGTTAGGTCCTGCTGTGAATTTTATTTCATCTTCCCACCTTGTGTGCTGTCTTCCTCGGTTTCTTTTGCCATCTCTTGGGTACCATTCGGTGAGTCATTTGCTCCATTTCCTCACTTTATCTCGCATCATGTGCCCTGCCCATCTCCACTTTTGTTGGTCGATTCATTTGAGTACGTCGGTAAGTTTCGTAATTTTCCTTTGGTCAGTGTTTCTTATCTTATCCTGCAGTTTATAACCGGCCATACTCCTCTCCATTGATCTCTGTGTAATGGCAAGTTTCACTCTCAATGCTTTGGTAAGGGTCCAAGTTTCGCAACCATATGTAAGGCAAAGTAATATGCAGGTATTGAAACTTCTCGTTTTTATATACATACTTAAGTCTTTTGACTTCATAATTTCTTTTAACGACCAGTATTTTTTCCAACTTGTTGCAATCCTGAGATTTATTTCTATCGTTATTTGAGCTTCCATAGAGATAACTTGGCCTAGGTATATGTAATCTTCTACATATTCTAGAAATTCGTCTTTGATTTTTATATTGAGTTTTGTTGAGTTAGTCATTATTTTAGTCTTACTGGTGTTCATTTTTAGTCCAACCCTTATGCTCTCTTCTTCCAAATTGTTTAACGTGTACTCAAGGTTTTTAGGGCATTCTTCAAGTAATACAAGGTCATCGGCAAATCTTAGATGGTTCAATTTTGATCCATTTGTATTGATGCCAAATTTGTCCCAGTTTAAATTGCGGAAGATATTTTCCAGAACTGCTGAAAACAATTTTGGGGATAAAGGGTCGCCCTGTCTCACACCTCTTTGTATGCAGAATTCTTTTCCTAATGTTTCCAACTGAATTTTGGCCGTACTGTTTATATAAATAGATTTGATGATATTGGTATAGACCCTTGGTATTCCTTGTTGATCTAGGCTTTGCCATATATTTTCGTGATTCAGGGTGTCGAAGGCTTTGGCATAGTCTATAAAAGCTACACAGATTTTTTCTTATTGTATTCGTTGTATTTTTCTAATACCTGTTTGATCGTGTGGATATGGTCAATAGTTGAATACCCTTGCCTAAAACCTGCTGGTTCGACTGGTTGTTGTTCGTCTAGTAATTTGCTAATTCTGTTTAGTATAACCTTCGCAAAAACTTTGTATATATTTGACATTAGGCTGATTGGTCTGTAGTTTTGTATGTTTTCCTTATCTCCTTTTTTTAATAATAGGATAATGTGAGATTTTACCCATTGCTTTGGAATCATGCCGCTTATTAAGATTTCATTAAATATTTTTGTTAGGATTGGAGTTAGTTCTTCTATTGTTCCTCTGATGAGTTCATTTGTGATTCTGTCTGGTCCTGGGGACTACTCCATCTTTTGACTCTTAATTGCTTTTTCGACTTCACAAGATAATATAACCGCTATAGTTTCTGATTCTGTTTCGTTAGTTTGTTGGTTAAGTGCTCTATTATGGTAACTTGGGTCTTGATAGGCATACAGTTGACGGTAGAAGCTTGTTGCTATGTCGCTGATGTTCTCTTATCGTGGTACTCTTTGATCTTTTCTTGAGTTTAGGTATCCATTCCTTGCCTGTTTCGCGTAATGCTTTCAGGGCTTTCTTTACACCTCCTTTTCTTTGAATGTGGCGTTCGAAAGTTTCCAATTTATTGAGCTTACGATCTTTGCGTATGCTTGCTGTTATTTTTTTACTTAATTCTGCAATTAGTTTTATGTTTTCTTTTTTTGCGTGGTTAGTTATAAGCTCCTTTCTTTGTGCTATAAGTTCAAGGTATTTATTTATTTGTATTTATGTATGTTTAATTAAACATATTGTATTAAATATATCGTTGTCTGCACCTATAGCTAGCTATATATAGTACAGGCTATGCCTAGTTTGGGGCAAGATAATCTGTGTAAGAGTGTGTCAATATAATTATTATTATCTATTATATTAATTGTATTTTTACTGTCTATACAAATTTGTATAGATTAAAAATTTACATGTCTAGAATTCTAACGATTTAGACGAAATTAAACGTCGGGGCTTGCTATGTTTCACCTCTGAGAAAACACTTTTTCACATCGGACATTCAATAATTTATAACACTCGAATTTAAAATTAATCGAATGCACATTTTATTTTTCGCAATATTTTATCATAATGGCGGACGTGCTCCGATACACGTTCATGTAATATGTTGTTGACAAGACCTTCAGTTTAATTCCACTCTCGAAATACGCAGTAAGCTTTTTGTTAACATTAAGAATACAATGTTGCGTTGGAATATTTTGCATTTAAGGATATGATGTCTTCTTTTTACGGAATAATATACACAAATAAGGGTCGCATTAAAACTGTAGGTGTGTTTACATTATGCTTGAAATATATTAAATAATATTTCAGAAGGGACTTACATAATAAAGCAATTCACGGCTTAGCGGACCCTAATGTTCGTAAATTTAGTTCCGAGTTTCGTGTGGAGGCTAAATTGTACGCTATACAAACTGCATCAATCTACTCTAATCTAATCTTGACCGTTATAATAACCGAGCGTTATATTATTAAGGGTAAATGTATGCACTTTTATAATAAAGTCCCAGCCACTGTTCAGGGATTATCTATAAATAAATTTAAATGTTTTATTAAAAAAAATTAAGCCATTTGGCTCTGTCGTAAATCCTACTACTCCACAGCTGAATATCTAAGTGACAGCCTATCACTGGGACTAGATTATGATTATTATTGTATATTTGATTAAAGATAACGCAAAAAAATGCTGGGAGAGTTTCTTGCGCCGCTTCTTCTCTCACAGAGCGCCATTTGTTTCCGAAGCGTAATAGTGTCTAGTATATTAGTAATGACATCAAAAAGAATTCTAAAGTAATCAATTTTGAGAAAGTTTAATGCCTTTTATCCCTTTTTACCAATTCAATTAATTATCTGCGGACAATCTTACTTATTTGCATTCTTATTAAATTATAAAATCAGATTCTCGCCGACGAAAGTTTTCGAATAAGCAAAAACCGTTCAGTTTTCATTTAATTATAAGAATAATTTAAGTTTCTGACGTGCACTTCGTCGAAATATTCTCCCTTTTCCCGAGTTTGGCAAAAAAGAAAAACCACTAACGGACGCGATACTGGATAAAAGGGATAATTATTGTATACATGTATATGTAACATAACAATTTTTTAAATTTGTGATAATTTTAATGGATCAAATGAAATTTTAGTTTCTAAAAGTATTTTCGCGATACATTCTATATTATATTATACTAGCTGACTCGAGAGACGTTGTTCTGTAGATAATAAAAAAATACTGTTTTATACGAATTTGCCGATAATATTTCAAAACATCAAGAATTAATTCGTAAAAAATTCTCCCTGTTGTTATAATGAAATTGTTTCACAGCAGATCTGTATAACCGTGCGTCAATAAATTCTCTCATAGAAAATGTGTCCATACAAAACAAATATTGGAAATAAAAATAATTATGGGACCCAAATTGAAATAAAAACTATCCTATCTCTCAAGTTGGGCTAAGTCCAGGAAGTAATCCCCATTAAAATCTGTTTAGTAGATTAGGAGTCCATCGCGGACAAACAACATGTCACGTAATTTATATATATTGTAAGATTTCAAAGGTACTTTTTGGTTAGAACGACATAACTTCCAAATTTTATCAAATTTCACCATTTATCGTTTTTCACTAATTAAAAAGTATTGTGTTATTTCATTATTACTATTTACATTACATTTTTCTTAACATAAAAATTATTCCAAAGCATTTAAAAAACTGATATTCTAATAAAGAAATTAATTTATTAAGAGCTAATTAGGATGTCCAAAAAAGCTAAGCTCGCATCGACACTACATTAATATTTATTATCTACGACTTTTAGGGTTACTTCTGGGAATTCCTAATTATAATACTAACAATGACAATATTTAATGACAAGATTTATTTTTCTCAAATAGATTTACCAATTTGGCAATAAGTATCCAGACAATGTAAGACGCTCGTACTCGCACGTAAACCAGCATCATATTATCGTTGTGTCGTCGAAGCGAGACTTTTGTCCACTGTATTGAGTATCTTCTGATTTATTTTATTTATTTATTTAATTAAATTGCGTTACATGCGACTTAATCTTGTGTGTGTTTCAATGAACAATTATTATAAGTTACTAATCAAAAGCGGATATTAGATGCATATGGTGCATTTTTTTTTCTTATAACTGTACTACTTTAATTGCTCATTTATTCATCTTAAATTTGACAAGTATATTGTCGCTAACTTTTGCATAGAACGTGATAGAACTTTTAAATATACCTACTCAAGGAACTGAGCCAAACAATACTTTCGTGCAAATTTATCTAATGACGTAACCCACCTCGTAGCTCTTAAAAGAAACTTTTTTCGTATTTATCCATAACGAAAGCTTATATTTTATTATATTTTCTACATGGGTCGAGGCCCCATTGACCATGATATGTTTCTACAGCAATATACACAATTAAAGCAGAATCACTGAGATCGACATATTAGTATGTATATATGTAGTTTTGTATTCTTAACAGTAAAACCACCGCACCTGCATTGAATGAAGTACCTTAGTCACGAGAAGAGGTAGGTAGGTCGCTTGTGTACACACACACACACACATATATATATATATATATATTAAAAATACAATTACAATAAAAAATAACAAGCATTTTAAACGAGCACTCAACCTTGTTTTTGTTTTATTTTGTCCGATTCTCGTGGAAAATTTTTAAACCAGATTCCAATCTGCTTATGGAGTTCGAGATAAACAGCAATTAAGTATTTGCGTCGTTAAATATTTAAGTAACATTGAGAAACAAATTTTGTAGAGGCGCATTAAAATTAATAATATAGTTTGTAATACGTCTTCATGCATTTCATTTGTACATTTATGAAATTTTTATTATATTATATTGCGCGAATTAGCGTCTAGCCGTTGAATATTTCTATTTATCAATTTTTATATTCGAAAAGATATGTCTCTACACTTTATTATACAATTTATTTCCTTGTTTTTTTTTTAAGACTTGTAACACATTAGGCATAGGGCAGTATTAAATGAGTAAGTATTGTTTATAAAGTAAATCATAGTTTATTACTAAATAGTTATTTGGATTTAAAATAATTTTAAAACAATTGAGTTCTTTGTATACTGTCATACAGGCCGCTGAGGAATATTTTTTACTTTAATAAACCGATGGTTTTAAATTCGTTTAAGAACGATCTCTCCATTTTTTCGGCTCCGTTGTCTAAAGTCTCATACTACAATTTATTCACCTCTTTTTAATTTAAAAACACTTGCAGGTATAAGAATTAATACACAATATAATAATAATTAATACTTCTAATTAAACGATGTGAGATATGAGGCCAAAGCTGTGAAAATAATGTCACCGTTACTTGTATCGTCGTGTTAATATATCTATGTAAACCGGGCGTCTTAAAGGCGGTGTAGTCTTCGTCAACACATTCCGATTCATAAAAAGTAGATACAAGTGGACGCAATAACAACGCAAAAAAGAATAAAACAGTAGGGTGACATTCTTCGCCGTACCACGCTACGATCGAATTTCCTTGTACGGACTTACTTGGATGACATTACACGACCTTCAATATAAGCGTGTGTGCATCAAAATAAACTACCTGACCGGTAGTCTCCTAGATTCCTCTTTTTTTGCTCTTGCAACTCAAAGTCCATGTAAAGATTCTAGAGTAATTTATGTACCGATATGTGGAACTTAAACGTAAACACCGCTTAATTAGCATGTTTTATTTATAACGAATATTAGGTAATGCAGCCATATTTTATGTTTATGTTGATAGTTCGAGCAGTTATAGATTAATTGGTATTTACAAAACTGTGTCGTTCTATATTTGTAATGAAAATAAATTAAAATCGTTAATGGACGAATTAATTACCTTATATTTATCTTATATTCTGCGGGCTGTCAGATTAGTTTATAGTTTTTTATTTTTAAAACTGATTTGTGCCATACCTATTCATTCTTTCTATATTTATTATTTCCTTCTTCGGAGGTTATTAATATCAAGAAAGAATTTAACAATTCAGTGCTACCTCTAGAATTTAAATACAAACATCGGGCTGGATATAGTTTTAGTGAGATGACCAGTGGGAGGCGCCTTTGCACAGGATGCCGGCTAGATCATGGGCAGTATTATGTAAACATTACTCTGTTTCGGTCTGAAGGGCTTGTGAAATTACTGGGCAAATGAGACTAGTGCAGCTCAGAATTTTTGGGCTTTTCAAGAATCCTGAGCTGCACTGCATTGTAATGGGTATCACTTACCATCAGCTGAAAGTCCTGCTCGTCTCGTCCCTTATTTTCATAAAAAAATTGTTTGTAATGGGCAGGACATATCAATTGTTACCACGAGCTGAACTTCCTGCTCGTCTTGTTCCGTATTTTCATAAAAAAAGAGATGCTGTGCCGGTAGCCAGCGCCACTTCATTATAGGTGTGGGAATGTTCCATCCACGCCCGATGACTTTAATGTTTGATAACATTCCCTCGTCTTAGTCTACTACATTGTGAGCACTGTGGTGCAATCCGTCTGATCCGCTGCGTTTCATACAGGGTAGTGAGTCTGTACTATTCATACAGTTAGCAGGTCTCGGTACCAGATATGGTAAAAATCCAAAGGCACATAGCCTTTGGATTTTTTCAAGCATCCTAGATACCGATCCGCATTACATTCCATTGAAAGGATTTCTAAAGTGATTCTTTCGTCTATCTATCGCATGTCGCATTACAATCGGCCGCGATACTCCGCAGCTGATTCTATCCGGGGTGAAGTGTATCATTAATTTCAACTACTGCTTTCAAGTCAGGTTGGCCGTGCGGTCAAATTCTAAAGTATAGCGCCAGTATCCAAACTTTTTTGGGGTTTCTAATTTTGAGGTTTGAGATATTTGAGGTTTATTTCTGTAACATGTGTTACTTCTAAAATAAGAGAATAATAAAACTTAAAGAAAAATATAGTAAGTACATTACCCATACAAACCTCCACCGGAAATTCGTTGGAACGAGATCTAGTAAGTAGTTTTTTAGTACGTCATAAATCGTTAACCGCAATTTATGTTTAATTTAATCAACTCAAACATAAAACTAACATTTAATTTAATAAACATAAGAACTTTTATATTATGTTACTTGCTGCTACGGAACCCTTCTTGGGCGAGTCCGACTGCCCGCTTTGTTGTTTTTATCATTATATACAATGTTGCAGACAAGGATTGCCAAGAGCGAATTGGCGAGAGCTGTAAATTTTAACATATAACAAGTATCGCAGCGCCCGGCTCGAGGTCATATCGTAAGCCGCCACAAAAAGTTGTTTGGAGCCGCTCTGAGCACATTTTATACTGCCCGCCGAAAACAATAAATTGTCTGTATGCATGTGTGAGTCAACATCATTAAATTATATTTTTTTATGGTAGCACTTCACATGGCTCTTTGTGTTCGCTATTGGGTGTTTGTTGTATTTGGCAAAATATATGAAATTCAGGCAAACATGCAAATACAAACATCCACACATGGCAGTCAAATAACAAACACACAAACATTTGGAAGCAGAATGCAAGGTGCAACACAGACACAAAAGCACGTCCGGACAAGTTCACGGCGCGTAGGCTTCTAAATATGGCCATTGTGTGGACGGTTTATTTGCTTATTTGCCTATTTGACCCCTTTGATGTGCCTCGAAAAACCGACAAGCACACGGTAACGCGTATTTGGTATTGGCCTTATTTGTCAAATAGGCAAATAAGGCCAACACTTTGTCATATGAACTGTCCACACATGGCAATTATTTGCCAAATATAACAAATACACAAATACAAATAGCCATGTGAAGTGCCACCTTTACCGGTCGTCTAATTTAACCATTTAAAACGAAAGGCCTGTTCAGACAGATCATGTGCGGTGACATAACATTTTGACAAGTAAACTCGGGCTTTTAAAACCGAAACAAAGTATCTTTCCATGATTCTGTGGGATAATGTGGGCAGTGGTTATCACTTAACAGACGGCTTATAAAAAAGGCTTTGTTTTACGACATTTTTTCGAACTATTGTACTATTCTCAATTTTTTACTCATACTTATTTTCATATTCGAGAAAATATTTAATCATCAATTCTCTATATCATCATCATCATCAGCCGGAAGATTTTCACTGCTGGACAAAGGCCTCCCCCAAAGATTTCCATGACGATCGGTCTTGTGCTGCCCTCATCCAACGTTTTCTGGCGATTATGACCAGATCGTCATTCCGTCTTGTGGGGGGCCTACCAACACTATGTCTTCCGGTACGTGGTCGCCATTCGAGGACTTTACTGCCCCAACGGCCATCTGTCCGTCGAACTATGTTCCCTGCTCACTGCCACTTCAGATTAACAATCGTTTTAGCTATGTCGATAACTTTGGTTGTCCTACGGACCTCCTCATTTCTGATTCGATCTCCCAGGGACACTCCGGACACTCAAAACTTCTTTGTCATCTAATTTAGCAAGTAGCGTTAATGTTTGCAATTTTATTTTTAACAAGCTGACCCGGCAACCGTTGTTTTGCCATATAAATTATTTCTAGAGTTGTTGTACATTGCAATATTACTTTATTTTTCTGAAATAAAAGATTTTTACTAAAATAAACATAGCCTAAGTTACTTCTTATTACACCCGCTACCTGCCAATAAAAGTCCCGTCAAAATCGTACCAGCCATTTCAGAGATTAGCCGGAGCAAACAGACAGACAAAAATGGTAAAAAAAATGCTATTTTGGTTTTACCGTATATTCACACACACATACATGTAGTAAAAAAATGTGTTTTCAATATCACAAACAGATACTCCGATTTTATTATATGTATAGATTACTTTTAATACGTAAATGCTAGATAGAGCTCTATGTCTGTAAGGACAAAATTAACAAATATATTTTTGTGTTTGATTCCAATCTATTGTTTGCATTGATTTAGAATTGAATTTTAGAATTTGTTACAGTTCAACAATGCTTATTTAACAACAAAATTGATTTCAGAGTTTACTAAAAATTAAAATCCTATTAATATTATAAATGTGAAAGTTTGTATGTCTGGATGTATGTTTGAACTTCTTTAACGCAAAAACTACTCATTGGATTTTGATGAAACTTTACAATAATATAGCTCACACACCAGAATAACACATAGGCTATTTATTATTTATAAAACTATCGCGTGAATTATACTTTATATGGCAAAACAACGTTTGCCGGGTCAGCTAGTATAATATACAATTTCAAATTTATATATTATGATAAAGTCTTCCATTTGAATGGGGCATTGCCTAAATAAAATACCAAACATTACTTGTACTGCACTGTACTGTATCTCTACCATTTTGAACATTCTAAAAGTCACTTTTGTCGGGATTCTTACGCCAACTGCCAACATTTATATTTAACCGACACAAAAGATAGAACAATGGCCACCGGAACTTTTGAATAATAAGGTTAGAGACGGGTGGCGAGAAGATTAAGTTAGACTTTTATAACCACCCAACCAAATTGAAAGGGTTGTAAAAAAATAAACGAACTGATAAGGCGGCGAAGGTGGAACAGGCATAAATATAATATAATACAGGCAGCGGAACTCCTAGAACCATGCATCTTAACCGTGTTAAGTCATATTGTAAGTATCGTTAGACTCACTACCCATTTTAGTAAATAAAAGCTTAAATTAGCAAAAATATTGACTTCATTCGAATATATATTTTAAAACAAAGTGACCAATAATTTAAATATCATATTCGGTTAAAGGGCTCATTAAAATTAAATTTTCTTTTTCAAGCCATCACATAAAATGAAAGATTTTTAATGTGTCACAATCAAATATGTACTAGAATGCATAACACAACATTTCATTGTGAAGCCAAATCTACCTGCACCTAGTTAATAATAATAATAGACTGACGTGGAAGGTTCTTCCACATTGGCACTAAAAAAAACAAAGACCGTACTTGTTGGGTTCGCCGAGATTAATGATAGGGTTCCGTTCACATTATTAATCTAATCTTCTAATATATAAAATTCTCGTGTCCCGATGCTTGTTACCAAACTCCTCCGAAACGGCTGAACCGATTTGTGTGCATTTCGGGTAGGTCTGAGAATTGGCCAACATCTATTTTTCATACCCCTAAATGATGAGGGTGACCCCACCTCTAAATATAATTTTATATTTTTATGACAAATATTTTTTATTTTTATTTTATTATGATTCAGCATTGAAAAATACATACAACTTTAAATTTTCGCCCTTCTACAATCTACAACTATTTTTATATTATTCTGTTCCATCCACAAATCCGCTATAGGGTTGCAAAATGGCAATCGAATACAATGATTGTAAATAATCTATTTTTATACTTTTACCCCATTTTTTTTAATTACTTTATATGGCAATACAACGTTTGCTTGGTCAGGTAGTTTAAGTTATGGGGTCACTCTATGAAAGGCCTTCATTGCAAAAATATTAGAAACAATTACATCTTCCACTATTTAATAATATAATTATTGTTAATTATTTGAGAGCCGCATCATAATAGACCTTCTTGAAAAAGTAAATCTTATATAAGTATGAATAGAAAGTAAACAATACATGCTTCAAAGAACTGTGGTCTGCTACTAAGATAACTGAATTAAGATCTTACCACGAATACTAAAAATATATAGTTATAATACTTACTTTATAAATCAGTTGTCTATATCGATTAAATAGATTGATTCAGTGTAAATAGAAATATCTAATATATAAAATTCTCATGTCGCGGTGTTTGTAGTTAAACTCCTTCGAAACGGCTTGACCGATTCTCATGAAATTTTGAGTGCATATTGGGTAGGTCTGAGAATCGGACAACATCTATTTTTTATCCCCCTAAATGTTAAGGGTGGTCCACGCCATCTTTTTTAAATTTTTTGATTTTTTTTAATTTGTTTGATTATGAGTCAGCATTAAAAAATACACACAACTTCCAATTTTCACCTATCTACGATCAACAGTTACTTTTGTATCACGATTTTGATATCGGCAATACAACGTTTGCTGGGTCAGCTAGTATATAATATAATAATATTTTCTTACATAATTAAATTAATGTTTTGAACTTTATCAATATAATATGATTTTCATTCTAGTTACGTTATTAAAACTTATGTATTAAAGAAAAAATTGATCATTATTAATTAGTAAAATTTTTGTTTGTTTAACACTTACATTTTGTAATCAGAATTGGGAGTTATTCTCCTACTTTAGTAATGACTAGCTGACCTAACAGACGTTATTCTGTTCATAAAAACTCTTGCGGATGGAATTTTGGAAAATCCGTGCTTAGCTGACCTCTACTCGGTGAAAAGAGTATTCCTACCAAATTTCAAGTCTTTAGCTCCAATGGTTCCAGAGATATCGTGATGAGTGAGTATATACGTGGAAATCTCTATATATATTTAAATATATATATGTTAAATATATGTATATATGTATATATATAGATTTACACAAATTAAGACACTGTAGAATGCTTGACAATAAAATATAAAAAAAAGTCTATAAAATATTTTTCATTTAGTAACACAGATATATTAAGATTATTATAGATCAAAAAATAATTAATTTAGCGTTAAATATGGCTATTTTTAAATAACAAAACAATAGAGATCCCTAAGATAATTACTGCATTAATGAATTCAGTGTATTATTATAAAGTTGATGAAGATAATGCTGAAAAAATTATTGATGAGCTCATATATAAAATATGGCAACGAACACAAGACGAGGCAGCTAATTAACAATAAAAAGAAAGATATCGAGCCAAATGTGGTAAAATAAATAAAAACTTAAGATTCTCTCAAATTGTCAACAAGGAAGCATAGATACATGGAGGCACGTGATAGTAAGGGATGGATATACTAATGCAATTTCGTTGCAGTAATATAGTAACCTTGGTTTGCCAGTTAAGAGTTAAGACCGGAGATTCGGAGGTTTAGTCTGCATTCATACCAGAACGCCGAGCAGGACGGTCGTGAACACAAAGAGCAGTAAGTTGCTATTTAAATAATACATTTAGAGTATATTTTATAAACATTTTCATTGAAATAGCCGTTATTCAAAGTACCTAACGGCTAATTTAATGCAGTAAGTTGCTATTTTTAATGATACATTTAGAGCATATTTTATAATCATTTTCATTGAAATAGCCGTTATTCAAAAAATCTCACGGCTAATAGATGTGAATTGAATGTTATTTTTTTTCTATTTATTTTTTAAATACAGTTAGAGCTCTATTTATGTTGCAAAAAAATATGCCGCGAATACAGAAACCGTGAATATGGAATGGTAATTTATATGGATCTATAATAGTAGATACGTTCCAAAAAAACATATAAAAAGATCAGTAGAAGTTTTTCACCATATTGATTATTTATTATGTTCAGGCTTTGGAAATAGCTTAAAGAATTTTGTAAATTTTTCTCGCTTGGTAGTTATTAAAAGCTCCTCAATCGGTTGTAAATAGGTTTTGTTATTTTTTAACCGATTTTAAAAAGGAGGATGTGCTCAATTTAATTGGTGCATTTTTTATGACTTAGCTATTAAGATTAAGCTGATTTTTTGATCCGATTTACGTAATTCTTTTTTTGATGCGGAATCGTTGCCACTTGGTCCCATAAAAATTTAACATAGATTGGCCCAGTAGTTTTCATTTTATGAACATTTTTGTTTACATGGACGATGTATTAGGCTTTTTAGGAGTTTATGTAGGTTTCTTATATATTATTATTAACCCGTGTCCCCCGTGGGTCTAAGGCTACCTGCCATTCATAGCTAACAAACGTTCTTTTTCATTTCATTGTCTGACAACAACGAAAAATAGAGTTTCGAACCGCATTTTTTCTTAGTCAATACTGTTTATCGATCTATATTGTTTATTTAGGCGCGCGGCACCTTTCGTGAGCCTACCCATAGCTACTTTAAAGAATGGTTATTTAAAGCAACGATATGTTATAATTTACCTATTATAATTTAGAAAAATCCTACTGTAGTTTACAGAATTTTATTACAGACACTAAAAAGTGAAAACGTAAAAAAACTACATTTAAAAAAACCGACTTCAAAAACTTAAAACTATAAAATAACTTAGTAAAGAAGTAATTTAAAAGACCTCTTATGCAGACCTTATTAACAATTATGCTACCCATAGCTAGGTTTGAATCTTTAGCCGCGAATATGTTTAAATAACATTTTATTATATAGTCAAAGTCAAAGTCAAAAAATCTTTATTCACTGTAAAACTTTATAAGTTATTTAGTGCAAGTCAGGATGAAGTACAAAAGTTACAATAGCATTCAAATGAGTATAACAATGTTCATTAACAAAATTTAGAATTCCAACTATCTTTATCATTCAAATAATCTTTCACGCTATAATAGGCCTTAGATGTTAATTTATTTCTTACGATACATTTAAATTTTTTAATAGGTAACATTTTAATTTCATTTGGGAGTTTATTTTAAAATACAACACAATCCACTTTAAAAGATTTTGCAATTTTACGGAGCCTAGTAGATGGAATTGCGAGTTTATGTTTGTTTCGAGTATTGACACTGTGTACATCACTATTCTTTTTAAATTGGCTAATATTTTTATGGGCGTATAGGAGGTTCTCGTATATGTACTGGCAGTGTACTGTCATAATATTTATTTCAGTAAACTTTTCTCTCAATGAATCCCTTGAACGCATTTTATAGACTGCTCGAATTGCTCTTTTCTACAGCACAAATATGTTTTCAATATCTGCAGCCCTACCCCACAATATAATTCCGTAAGACATGACACTATGAAAGTAGCTGAAATATACAAGTCTAGCCGTTTCAACATCTGTCAGCTGCCTAATTTTTTTTATCGCAAATACTGCATACATTCTGCATAATACATTTTCATTATAGTAATAGGAATGAAATTGCTGCTCGTTGCTGATGAAATTACTGGACTAACGAGACTTAACACGACTGCAATTGTGATGCCGCGCAGAACATTGGTAAATAATATTTCTGATTAATTTTAAGATACTTGATAAGTATCATCTTTACAAGTTTCGTATCGTTAATTATGTCAAATTGTGTAATATGCTTCCTGAAAACCTACTGGAACAAGTTGAATGAAAAGTTATGGAAAAAATATTTGAATGATAAGAAGGTTTGGATAAGAGTCCTGCTCGTCTCGTCCCTTATTATCATTAAATAAATCAATATTAAGGTTCTGTTATATTTTTATAGTAAAAAACATTAAAATTGTAAACTTAATAATTATCCTCTATTATAAAAGAAATAACGTATTCATTAAACTCACTTCAAAATGATCTCCAAATCAATATAAGCAAGTTGTTGAAGATACTTCATCTCTTCTCATTCATTTACACCACTTTGTTCGGATAGTTGAGTCTCTTGAATCTAGAAAAAATATTTTATCTGACGCACTTTTCGAA
This sequence comes from Leptidea sinapis, assembly GCF_905404315.1. Classification (NCBI taxonomy): domain Eukaryota; kingdom Metazoa; phylum Arthropoda; class Insecta; order Lepidoptera; family Pieridae; genus Leptidea; species Leptidea sinapis. The sequence continues at coordinate 22,782,674 of NC_066312.1, read as the reverse complement.
GTAGTTTAGTGCATAGGCACCAGAGGATACTTACAAGTAGGTCTTTACTTTGGTCAATTATTTTATAAATCACAAAATGTAATTAAATATACTAAGTTTCATTAGTTACAATATTTTTTATACAACACAAGTGCTGGCCTGGCAAACAATGTTTTAATTATATTAAGTACCCCATTCGAATAGTAATTTTTATATCTTTATCATTATTCATAATATCTTTAATAGTTTTTTTCTTATAAAATTAAGAGACGCCAAAGTGTATTTAAACATAATCACTGGGATAGTTCCTAGACATTATTTTCGGTGGTTAGTAATAGCTTAAATTTTATGTTGCCTTTTTATTGTGAAATATCCTGTGTAATTATTATTAACAATGACTGAAAGAAAAAATTGAGCGCGATTGCGATTAGATAAATTTACAAAAATAGATGAATTTGTGTTGTTATTTGATGAAGTGTTTTTATTGTTTCAAACCTAAATTTTATTTCTGCTGATTTTAAAAGAGTGTAATTTTAAGTCAATGTAATTATGTGATAATTCATTTAATTTTTTCAGATTAATTTGTAAAACTAAACATAATCTATAAATGCAGAAAATAGAATTTAATTGAAACTACTGTATCCAACGTTTTACAAAACTATAAAAAATACTTTATCTGGTGCACTTATCGAAGTATTTTTGCACATATTCACCAAACTATACTTATTAGTAGGTTTTTGCCAAAATTTTTTTTTTAGAAATCACAAAATGTAATTAAATTTACTAAGTTTCACCAGTATAGTTACAAATTTGTTTATAGAAAATTTATTGAAGTAGGCGTTACTTTGCGTAAATCCATAATTATACAAATGATTTAAGTTTTCTTTATTGTTAGTTCCGCCAATATTTGTTTTTTTTTAAACAATTCGACGCATGTTACGACACGAGACTCGTGCCAGATTTTGGCGAGACAACACGTCCTGAGGATGCCTCGTGGAGAGACGAAACACGTGTCGAATTGCTTAAAAACAAATATTGGCGGACTTAACACTAAAGAAAACTTAAATTATTTGTATTGTTTAAAGAAGACAAGTGCTGGCCCGGCAAAATATTTTTTTACTTAAATTAGGTACCCGCGCCCGCGCATTGCTTGAATCATATGCAGTCATATGCAACGAAATGTCATTGACTAAATTATTTGTATTGTGAATATATAGGTACTTTGATAGTCTAAAAGTAAAGGTTCCGAATAAGTAATCACCATATTTAGTAAAATTGTTTTTCTAATTAATTTTTTGCTGATCAATAAATAAACGAAAATACAATCAATACGCTCTAAATAGAAAATATCGAGACCCAATACTATTGATTGAAGCACAGTGTGACGTCAAAGTACGCGTTTTCATTGTTTCAAATCCTGATTTTATTTCTACTGATTTTAAAAGAGTGAATGCTTCAAGGTATTTATGAGATAATTAGTTTTATTTTTAATTTTTTCAATTCACATTTTTACATATTAATTTGTAAAATTAAACATAATCTATAATTGCAGAAAATATAATTTAATTGGAATTACTATATCCATTGTTCTTTTCTTTTTTAAACGATCTCATCGAGAATTATAGTTATGATATACCTCAACATTGATAATCATAATAATAATAATATTGACACACTTTTTACACAAATTATCTTGCCCCAAGTTAAGCATATATAGCCTGTGTTATGGGTTACAAGACAATGATATATTTAATACAATATACTTACTTAAACATACATAAATTCATATAAACATACATAAATACATTTAAACATCCATGACTCGGAAACAAACCTACCGTGCATGTCATATCGAAGTTCAATTATAAACTTAATTATAAAAGAAATAACATATTCATAAACTCACTTCAAAATAGCCTTCACAGTAATATAAATAAGTTGTTGGAAATACTTCATCTCTTATCATTCATTTGCGCCACTTTGTTCGTATAGTTGAGTCTCTTCTTAGAAAAAATACTTTATCTTCTGCACTTTTCATAGTATTTTTGCACGTAGGCACCAAAAAATACCTACTTATAAGTAGATTTTTGCTTTTGTTCATATATTTTATAAATCATAAAATGTTATTTAATTTACAAAGTTTCATAAAAGTTATTTTAAATTTTTTGATACCAAACAAGAGCTGGCCCGGCAAACGTTGTTTTAATTATACTTATTACTTAGTACCCCACGCCTGCTCATTGTATGAATACCTAACTAGTCATAAGTTATGAGATGTCATTGACTGAATTATTTGTATTGCGAGTGTATAGCTATTTTTTAGTAAAAAAAATTTATGTTCCGGACAAGTAATCACCAACATATCATATACGTAAACTTATCCTAACAAGCATTATTCCGATCGGTAGTTTTTGCAGTATAACCGAAGGAGAGAACCGGCTCTACATATAATAGAATAATCAAAGAATATGTAATAGTGCAAGTAATATAATCTTAAAATATATAAATTACGTGACACGTTGTTTGTCCGCGATGGACTCACTAAACTAATGAATGGATTTTAATGGGATTTCTTCATGGAGTGCAGTTTGGTCCAACTTGAGAAATAGGATAGTTTTTATTTCGATTTGGGGCCCGTAATTATTTTTATTTTCAATATTTGTTTTGTATGGACATATTTTATATGAGAGAATTTAGTGACGCACGGTTTGACAGTTCCGCTGTGAAACAATTTCATTATAACAACAGGGAGAATTTTTTACAAAACAATTCTTGATATTTTGAAATATTATTGGCAAATTCCTATATAACAGTATTTTTTTTGCCATCTACAGAACAACGTCTGTCGGGTCAGCTAGTATAATATATTGTTGACATAGACTCTGACGTTACAAGAATGTTTTAACAATAATTTGATGTGTTTGATAACTTGTAGGATGTGAATATTAATTACGATTTGCCCAATAACGGTCTTGTGTAGAACACAGTAAAAATAGTAGGGTTAGTGTTGCGTTATGAATACATGAAAAACCAGCTTACCGAATTTCACACATTTAAACGTTATCAAAGTCAAAAAAATCTTTATTCTCTGCAAAACTTTATAAGTTATTTAGTGCAAGTCAGGATGAAGAACAAAAGTTACAATAGCATACAAATGAGTATAACAATATACATTAACAAAATTAAGAACATTTTAATAACATTTGGGATTTTATTATAAAATATAACACAATCCACTTTAAAAGATTTAGCAATTTCACGGAGCCTAGTAGACGAAATCTATCTATCTCTCATAATACACATTTTGAATTAGGACATCTATTTGGCTGAGCCAATTAGTGCCGAAACAAAATCGAGAATTCAAATAAGTCTGAAAAGAGGTTTCACATAAGTAAATAAGGATTGTATTTGATTCGATGCAGTTCTAAACATTCCTAGCGTGCTGTGCTTTACACCAGATGTCAATCAGTCTAGCTCTTTAAAGAAAAATTAACCTTATACGTGTAAATCAACATAATATGCGTACATAAGATCGCAGGTCGCATGTAATTTTTGATTGGTGTTGCATTGAATATCGATAAAAATAAAGTTATGATATAGCTCTTCATCAATTTACTTGTTGACGGTTTTAAATTGTGATGAATCATAAAACACTAAACCTATATTTATTAAGGTGTTTTAATAATATTAGTAATATTGCATTATTATTTTGTATTGCAAGTAAACAATTTGAACTATTATATGTTAATTGTTTATTAAAAATAAAATAATATATTCTTTTAAAGTGTCTGTATTTTGATTTCACTAGTTATATTTTATGTACGTTTTTTGGAATTACTAAACGAGATATTTTTACCCTACTTCTAAGTATTACCTTTTTTTACCGGTATGTGTGCAGTATTTTCATTTTTTCGTTCCAAAAACGAAATTTTTCATATTTGATGATTCGATGCATCTTAGCAATCCACGTCATACCATTTCTTATTGTACAGTAATGTAATAATGGTATTAAATACTTTTTATTTAAACAATAAACACCACAAACAAAAAGAACTTATGCCAATATAAACATTTACGTAAACTACATAAAATGTTTTTCTCGGTCTTTTTTAAACTTGTTCGTTTTCGAAGTGACCTGAGCAAATTCGTTTTTGCAGGAAACCAGCTTTGCCTCCTAGTCGCTCCACTATTCCTCATCTATGGATTTTTTGGAAATCTGAAAACAGGTATGTATCAGCTATCGCGACGCACGACCGGAGTTTTCAATATTGATCTCAATTTCTAAACAATATGTGCTTTATTTTAATTTTATAATCTTTTGCAGGGCCCATATATATTTCAAAATAGATTCCACAATCGTGTTTTGATATTCAAAGAACCGATGTCCATATTGTTTGAATGCTAACTACACGTGGTGGCCATATCAGATTTCCATCCATTCCGGTATGTACAGTAGTGTCTTAATCTTAAAGTGACAACCGGCATGTACTTAAAAAAGTATTTTTTTTTATTTCAAAACTTATTTGTTTATTAATCCCGGAAGTGAGGGTTATCACTTTAAAAACATAACAAATTGTTTAGAAATAATACTCTTTCATAGTTCATACTAAAATAGTGATATTTAAAATATACATTTTAACATGTAACTTATATTGAATTATGTAAATCATAAACCTAAAGTAATGTATAATATGCCTAGTCACCAGTAGGACATGCGATTGTCCTTATTATATATTATCCAAAAGTATTTTTTGTTTCTAGATTAATACAATGGACCTCGATTTTCTGTCCACTACAAGTTCACAAAGTTAAAAATTGATTTTTTTACAGAAAATGTTGTCGAACCAAGTATCTGAAGTAGGGGAGATTGTAATTGTATTGTAATGTAAAGGTTCGAAGAAAGCATAATATACATTAATATATCTAAATAAATTAAGGATTCTACTAGTATATAGTGTTGATACTAGTACATGACAGACAAAATGTTTTTTCCAATTCACTTTTTAACATACACATCACCGTAACTCGTTCACAATGAAAACGATACTTTCTAACGTATGGCAGGGGTTGGTTGACTGCGTGGAACGAACTTTACTTGGAACGGCTGAGGTGCTATCGTAGTCCTACGGTTCCCTCCAGTGTAGGTAGAGCATTCCCATCGTGATGAATCTGCAATCTTTTATCTACTTTCCATTCCGGGGTTTTCGTGGTGTGCCATAATAGTGCTTATTTAACCACCCGGTGGCTGACATCTTTTGACATCCGGGGAGTGGTTTTATTCATAACATTTTCTTATATATAGTATTATCACGTCTTCTTTTTTAAGGGATCCTAACAAGTTGAGGTCTCCTTTTGACAGGATTTTCTTTTATTCCTACGGCTTGGTTAATTGAATTTACGCTACTACAGAAGTTCAACCACCACTAACTACAATCATCCAAAGTAATGATGACTTAATAGTCTCCATGCCGGCTGAAAACAAGTCGTTACTAATTTCATGCCGGCTAAAATAGATCTCCAAGAATTTGTTTCAATTTCAATTCTTCAAACGAAACAATTAAATGAAATATCGATATATTTTATTTAAATATTATTTAATGTACAAACCGTGATATATTCCTTCAAATAGCTCTCCTTAGCGACCCTCAACTATGGCTTTCTCAATTTAAATGAAATAACATCAATAAGGTCTCTGGCATTAATAATGTTGAGAGCGCTGCGATATTCATCCTTCAAGATTTGGTAAAATGCAGACATTTCTTCATGGTGCTGTTCTACTTTTTCTTTAGACTTAATAGTCTCCATACCTGCGGAAAACAAGTCGCTACGAATTTTATTTAATTATTGTAATTCTTAGAACATAACATACTTAAATGATGTTAACTATTTAGTAAAGTATGTAATGGTATTTTATTAAAATATTTTTGTACCAACCGTGATCTCTTCCATAAAAAAGCTCTCCCTCGGGACCCTCAACTTTAGCTTTCTCAATTTAAATCAAATAATAGCGAAATGGTCTCTGGCATTCTTGATTTCCAGAGCACTGCGGTGTGCCTCTATTAATGTTTAATAAAAAGCGAATATTTCTAATCGGTTCTTATCTACTTTTTCTTACATCTGAGCTTATCTCAGTATGTTGGATGTTACCCTACTACAGAAGCTTCACCAGGCCTCCGTTCTCTGGAATATATTCCGTTTCTCGTAGTGTTTTTATGCTGTTTTATATTTTTCCCAGTTCTTAATAGTTCTGGTATTTCTTGCTCGGTTATAGAGTTCGCTGAGTCGCATTCGCCTACCCACGCCGAATGGCATAAAGTATTCTGGTCATCTGCCTTTGCCAGTTATTTTAGAAGGCCTCTTCTCTTCCAAACTTTAGCTTTCTTAATTTAAATGAAATAATAGTAATAAAGTCTCTGCCATTTTGGATGTCAAGAGCGCTTCTGTGTTCATTTATTAATGATTGGTAAAAGGCGAACATTTTCTTTCGTGGTTAGTTTGTTTTATTTTTTCGTGGTTATTTATTTATTTTTTTATGGAATAGGAGGACAAACAAGCGTACGGGTCAACTGGTGTTAAGTGATCACCGCCGCCCACACTCTCCTGCAACACCAGAGGAAACACAAGAGCGTTGCCGGCCTATAAGGAAGGTGTACGCGCTTTTCTTGAAGGTACCCATGTCGTATCGTCCCGGAAACACCGCACAAGGAAGCTCATTCCACAGCTTCGTGGTACGAGGAAGTTTTTTGATCTTATGCTACTACAGAAGTTTCACCAAGCTCCCGTTCTCTGGAATTTATTGCGCTTCTCGTAGTGTTTTTGCGCTGTTTTATATTTGTCCCAGTCGTCAATAGTTCTGGTATGTTGTATGAAGTATTTCGGTCATCTGATATTGCTAGTTATTTAAGCTTGCATTTGAATGATCTGCAACTGGAAGTTTGTTTGGAAAAGCTTGTCTGTGAACTAAGGCCTCGTCTAAACATTTCCACGTTTTACTTTCTCTTGATAAATCAGTCCAAACCGGATCAACAGCATCAGGGTATCGTAACATAACTACAATCATCCAAAGTAATGATGACTTAATAGTCTCCATGCCGGCATGAAAGTAGATCTCCCAGTATCTGTTTCAATTTTAATTCTTTATACAAAACATAATGAAATGATATGCACTAAATATCATCAACTTTAAAGAAAATATATATTTAATCAAAACAAATCTTACAACAATATTTACAATACTACGACTAAATATTAAATTATATGAACCTATTTCATTAACATATTTTTGTACCAACGCTGAACTAGAAGTTTGTGTGGAGCAGCTTGCCTGTCGACAAAGGCCTCCTCTGAAGATTTCCACGTTTTCCATTCTCTTGCTAATTCGGTCCGAACCGGATCAGCTGCATCAGGGTATCGTAACATAACTACAATTATTCAAAGTAATGAAGGCTTAATTGTCTCCATGCCGGCTAAAATAGATCTCCAAGAATTTGTTGCAATTGTATTTTTATATGTATTTTTATTTAAATATTATTTATTGTACAAACCGTGATATCTTCCTTCAAATAGCTCTCCTTCGCGACCCTCAACTATGGCTTTCTCATTTTAAATGAAATAACATCAATAAGGTCTCTGGCATTAATAATGTTGAGAGCGCTGCGATATTCATCCTTCAAGATTTGGTAAAATGCAGACATTTCTTCATGGTGCTTGTCTACTTTCTCTTTCATCTGACGTTTTCCCTGAGTGTTGGATTTACGCTACTACAGAAATTTTGCCAGGTTCCTGTTCTCCGGAATCTATCGGTTTCTCGTAGTGTTTTTGTGCTGTTTTATTTTTTTCCCAGTTCTCAATAGTTCTGGTATTTATTGCTCGGTTATAGAGTTCGTTGAGTCGCATTCGCCTCCCCACGCCGAATTGCATAAAGTATTCTGGTCATCTGCCTTTGCCAGTTATTTTAGCTTGCATTTGAATGATCGGCAACTACAAGTTTGTGTGGAACAGCCTGTCTGTTGGAAAAGGCCTCCTCTACAGATTTCCACGTTTTCCTGTCTCTTGATTAATGGGTCCACACCGGATCAGCAGCATCAGGGTATCTTAACATAACTACTATCATCCAGAGTAATGAAGCCTTAATGGTCTCCATTCCAGCAGAAAATAGGTCTCTAAGAATTTGTTTCAATTATTGCAATTCTTAGCCCGAACCACAATTAAATGAAATAAACAATATATTATACAGTATATGAATGTATTTTATTAAAATATTTTTGTACCAACCGTGATCTCTTACAAACTTTAGCTTTCTTAGTTTAAATGAAACAATAGTTATAAAGTCTCTGCCATTGTTGATGTCAAGCGCGCTTCTGTGTTCATTTATTAATGATTGGTATAAGGCGAACATTATCTATCGTTGCTTTTTTTTTCTTAAATCTGAGCATATCAGTTTGTTAATGTTACGCTACTACAGAAGTTTCACCAGGCCCCCGTTCTCTGGAATTTATTCCGCTTCTCGTAGTGTTTTCGTGCTGTTATATATTTGTCCCAGTCATCAATAGTTCTGCTATGGTGTATGAAGTATTTCGGTCATCTGATTTAGCTTGTTATTTAAGCTTGCATTTGAATGATCTGCAACTGGAAGTTTCTTTGGAACAGCTTGTGTGTGGACTAAGGTCTCCTCTAAACATTTCCACGTTTTACTTTCTCTTGCTAAATCAGTCCAAACCGGATCAACAGCATCAGGGTATCGTAACATAACTACAATCATCCAGAGTAAGGACGACTTAGTAGTCTCCATGCCGGCTGAAAGTAGATCTCCTAGTATCTGTTTCAATTTTAATTCTTGAAACAAAACATAATTAAATGAAATGCACTAAATATTAAATTATATAAAACTATTTCATTAAAATATTTTTGTACCAACGTTGGACTAGAAGTTTGTGTGGAGCAGCTTGTCTGTCGACAAAGGCCTCCTCTGAAGATTTCCACGTTTGCCATTCTCTTGCTAATTCGGTCCGAACTGAAATAGCTGCATCAAGGTATCGTAACATAACTACAATTATTCAAAGCAATGAAGGCTTAATTGTCTCCATGCCCGCTAAAATAGATCTCCAAGAATTTGTTTCAATTGTAATTCTAAAAACAAAACAATTAAATGAAATGTAATTCATTTTAAATAATATGAATGTATTTTATTTAAATATTATTTATTGTAGAAACCGTGATATCTTCCTTCAAATAGCTCTCCTTCGCGACCCTCAATTATGGCTTTCTCAATTTAAATGAAATAACATCAATAAGGTCTCTGGCATTAATAATGTTGAGAGCGCTGCGATATTCATCCTTCAAGATTTGGTAAAATGCAGACATATCTCCATGGTGCCTGTCTACTTTCTCTTGCATCTGACTTTTTCCCTGAGTGTTGGGTTTACGCTACTACAGAAGTTTCGCCAGATTCCTGTTATCCGGAATCTATGGGGTTCTAGTAGTGTTTTTGTACTTTTTTATATTTTCCCAGTCTTCAATAGTGCTGGCAGTTTTTAATCGGTTATTGAGTTCGCTGAGTCACATTTGCCTTTCCAGGCTGAAAGGCATAAAGTATTCCAGTCGTCTACTTTTGCCAACTATTATTTTAGGTTTCATTTGAATTACTTTCCTTAAGACTTAATAGTCTCCATTCAGGCGCATAGTAAGGCGTTACGTATTTGATTTAATTTTTGTAATTCTTAGAACATAACAAAATTCAATGAAATTTACTATATAGTAAAGTATATGAATGTATTTTATTGAAATATTTTTGTACCAACCATGATCCCTTCCTTCAAATAGCTCTCTCTTGGGACCCTCGGGATTTTTAGCTTTCTCAATTTAAATGAAATAGTAGCTCTACCATAGTCTCTGGCATTGTTGATTTCGACAGGTCTGCGATGTTCATCCATTAATATCTGCTAACTAAATGCAAACTTTTCTTCACGGTGCTTGTCTACTTTCTCTTGCATCTGACTTTTTCTCTAAGTGTTGGGTTAACGCAACTACAGAAGCTTCGCCAGGTTCCTGTTCTCCGGAATCCATCGGTTTCTAGTAGTGTTTTTGTGCTTTTTTATATTTTTCCTAGTTTTTGATCGGTTATAGAGTTCCCTGAGTCACATTTGCCATTCCAGGCTAAAAGGCATAAAGTATTCCGGTCGTCTACTTTTGCCAAGTTTTATTTTAGCTTTCATTTGAATGACTTTTTCTAAAGACTTAATAGTCTCCATTCCTGCCGAGAATAAGTCATTAAGAATTTGTTTCAATTATTGTAATTCTTAAAACAAAACATAATTTAATTTAATTTACTATATATAAAAGTATATGAATGTATTTTGCTCTCCCTCGGGATGCTCAACTTTAGCTTTCTCAATTTAAATGAAATAATAGCAAAAAGGTCTCTGATATTCTTGATCTTGAGAGCGCTGCGATGTTCCTTTATTAATGTTTGATAAAAGGCGTACATTTCTTACAGGTGCTAATCTGCTTTTTCTTACATCTGAGCTTTTCCCAGTTTATTGAGGTTACGCTACTACAGAAGTTTCACTAGGCCTCCGTTCCCCAGAATCTATTCTGCTTGTCGTAGTATTTTTGTTTTGTTTTTATTTAAATCTATGTACAACGTTTTTTTCGGAAATCTTCATGCCATTGTCCTTAGTATCTATTATTCAAAAGTATTTTTTGTTTCTAGAATAATACAATGGAGCTCGATTTTCTGTTCACTATAAGTTCACAAAGTAAAAAATTTATTTTTTTACAGAAAATGTTATCGAAGCAAGTAACTAAAGTAAGGGAGATTGTAATGGGTTTGAAAAAAGCATAATATACATTAAAATATCCAAATAAATGAAGGATTCTCCTAGTATATAGGGTTGATACTAGTACATGACAGACAAACATGTTGTTTCCAATTCACTTTTTAACATAAACATCATCATAACTCGTTCACAATGAAAACGATACTTTCTAACGTATGGCAGGGTCTGGTCGACTTCGTGGAACGAACTTTACTTGGAATGGCTGAGGTGCTATCGTAGTCCTACGGTTCCCTCCAGTGATGGTAGAGCATCCCCATCGTGATGACTCTGCAATCTTTTATCTACTTTCCATTCCTGGGTTTTATTGGTGTGCTATAATAGTGCTTATTTAACCACCCGGAGTCTGACGTCTTTTGACATCCGGGGAATGGTTTTTTTCATAACATTTTGCTGGTTTCTTAGGCTGTACTTATATTATAATTGCAGTATTCTTTTTTAAGGGATCCCAAAAAGTTGAGGTCTCCTTTTGACAGGATTTTCTTTTATTCTTACGGCTTGGTTAGTTGAATTTACGCTACTACAGAAGTTCAACCGCAACTAACTACAATCATCTAAAGTAATGACGACTTAATAGTCTCCATGCCGGCTGAAAATAGATCTCCCAGTATCTGTTTCAATTTTAATTCTTTATACAAAACATAATTTAATGAAATGCACTAAATATTAAATTATATGAACCTATTTCATTAAGATATTTTTGTACCAACGCTGAACTAGAAGTTTGTGTGGAGCAGCTTGTCTGTCGACAAAGGCCTCCTCTGAAGATTTCCACGTTTTCCATTCTCTTGCTAATTCGGTCCGAACCGGATCAGCTGCATCAGGGTATCGTAACATAACTACAATTATTCAAAGTAATGAAGGCTTAATTGTCTCCATGCCGGCTAAAATAGATCTCCAATAATTTGTTGCAATTGTAATTTTAAAAACAAAACAATTAAATGAAATGTACTAAATTTTAAATAATATGAATGTATTTTATTTAAATATTATTTATTGTACAAACCGTGATATCTTCCTTCAAATAGCTCTCCTTCGCGACCCTCAACTATGGCTTTCTCAATTTAAATGAAATAACATCAATAAGGTCTCTGGCATTAATAATGTTGAGAGCGCTGCGATATTCATCCTTCAAGATTTGGTAAAATGCAAACATTTCTTCACGGTGCTTGTCTACTTTCTTTTGCATCTGACTTTTTCCCTGAGTGTTGGGTTAACGCTACTACAGAAGTTTCGCCAGGTTCCTGTTATCCGGAATCTATCGGTTTCTCGTAGTGTTTTATGTGCTGTTTTATTTTGTTCTCAGTCCTCAATAGTTCTGGTATTTATTGCTCGGTTATAGAGTTCGTTGAGTCGCATTCGCCTCCCCACGCCGAATGGCATAAAGTTTTCTGGTCATCTGCCTTTGCCAGTTATTTTAGCTTGCATTTGAATGATTGGCAACTACAAGTTTGTGTGGAACAGCTTGTCTGTTGGAAAAGGCCTCCTCTACAGATTTCCACGTTTTCCTGTCTCTTGATTAATGGGTCCACACCGGATCAGCAGCATCAGGGTATCTTAACATAACTACTATCATCCAGAGTAATGAAGACTTAATACCGTAATAAGAATCTTTGTACCGGACAATTACTGTTCGAGGCGCAAGCATAGATTGTTCTCAAGTATGACATATCGTACTGTGGCTCGCACCAACTCACCTATACCGAGGTCTCTCTCTGCTCTCAACGCTCTTCTCGAAGCCAACCATGCTTGTGATTTATTTGCGGATGGATGGCAGACGATTTTAACAGAGTGCTTGCGTTTTTGTGAGAGGAATGGATGAACGGTATTTGGATGTTAATTAATTGTTAGTTATTTACAGTAAACTTTGTATTTATTAACTATTATTTGTGTAATATGTCTAGTTTGTAATTAATTCTTACTTTAATATTGTAATTGGCTTACGCCGTTTTATTAAAGTATAAATAAATAAATAAATTAATGGTCTCCATTCCAGCAGAAAATAGGTCTCTAAGAATTTGTTACAATTATTGCAATTCTTAGCCCGAAACACAATTAAATGAAATAAACAATATACTATATAGTATGTGAATGTATTTTATTAAAATATTTTTGTACCAACCGTGATGTCTTACAAACTTTAGCTTTCTTAGTTTAAATGAAATAATAGTAATAAAGTCTCTGCCATTGTTGATGTCAAGAGCGCTTCTGTGTTCATTTATTAATGATTAGTATAAGGCGAACATTATCTATCGTTGCTTTTTTTTTCTTAAATCTGAGCATTTATCAGTTTGTTAATGTTACGCTACTACAGAAGTTTCACCAGGCCCCCGTTCTCTGGAATTTATTCCGCTTCTCGTAGTGTTTTCGTGCTGTTATATATTTGTCCCAGTCATCAATAGTTCTGCTATGGTGTATGAAGTATTTCGGTCATCTGATTTAGCTTGTTATTTAAGCTTGCATTTGAATGATCTGCAACTGGAAGTTTCTTTGGAACAGCTTGTGTGTGGACTAAGGTCTCCTCTAAACATTTCCACGTTTTACTTTCTCTTGCTAAATCAGTCCAAACCGGATCAACAGCATCAGGGTATCGTAACATAACTACAATCATCCAGAGTAAGGACGACTTAGTAGTCTCCATGCCGGCTGAAAGTAGATCTCCTAGTATCTGTTTCAATTTTAATTCTTGAAACAAAACATAATTAAATGAAATGCACTAAATATTAAATTATATAAAACTATTTCATTAAAATATTTTTGTACCAACGTTGGACTAGAAGTTTGTGTGGAGCAGCTTGTCTGTCGACAAAGGCCTCCTCTGAAGATTTCCACGTTTGCCATTCTCTTGCTAATTCGGTCCGAACTGAAATAGCTGCATCAAGGTATCGTAACATAACTACAATTATTCAAAGCAATGAAGGCTTAATTGTCTCCATGCCCGCTAAAATAGATCTCCAAGAATTTGTTTCAATTGTAATTCTAAAAACAAAACAATTAAATGAAATGTAATTCATTTTAAATAATATGAATGTATTTTATTTAAATATTATTTATTGTAGAAACCGTGATATCTTCCTTCAAATAGCTCTCCTTCGCGACCCTCAATTATGGCTTTCTCAATTTAAATGAAATAACATCAATAAGGTCTTTGGCATTAATAATGTTGAGAGCGCTGCGATATTCATCCTTCAAGATTTGGTAAATCCATTAATATCTGCTAACTAAATGCAAACATTTCTTCACGGTGCTTGTCTACTTTCTCTTGCATCTGACTTTTTCCCTAAGTGTTGGGTTGGCAACTACAGAAGCTTCGCCAGGTTCCTGTTCTCCGGAATCCATCGGTTTCTAGTAGTGTTTTTGTGCTTTTTTATATTTTTCCTAGTTTTTGATCGGTTATAGAGTTCCCTGAGTCACATTTGCCATTCCAGGCTAAAAGGCATAAAGTATTCCGGTCTTCTACTTTTGCCAAGTTTTATTTTAGCTTTCATTTGAATGACTTTTTCTAAAGACCTAATAGTCTCCATCCCTGCCGAGAATAAGTCGTTAAGAATTTGTTTCAATTATTGTAATTCTTAAAACATTACATAATTTAATTTAATTTACTATATATAAAAGTATATGTATGTATTTTATTAAAATATTTTTGTACCAAACGTGATTGCTTCCATAAAAAAGCTCTCCCTCGGGACGCTCAACTTTAGCTTTCTCAATTTAAATGAAATAATAGCAAAAAGGTCTCTGATATTCTTGATCTTGAGACCGCTGCGATGTTCCTTTATTAATGTTTGATAAAAGGCGTTCATTTCTTACAGGTGCTAATCTGCTTTTTCTTAAATCGAGCTTTTCCCAGTTTATTGAGTTTACGCTACTACAGAAGTTTCACTAGGCCTCCGTTCCCCAGAATCTATTCTGCTTGTCGTAGTATTTTTGTTTTGTTTTTATTTAAATCTATGTACAACGTTTTTTTCGGAAATCTTCATGCCATTGTCCTTATTATCTATTATTCAAAAGTATTTTTTGTTTCTAGAATAATACAATGGAGCTCGATTTTCTGTCCACTATAAGTTCACAAAGTAAAAAATTTATTTTTTTACAGAAAATGTTATCGAAGCAAGTAACTAAAGTAAGGGAGATTGTAATGGGTTTGAAAAAAGCATAATATACATTAAAATATCCAAATAAATGAAGGATTCTCCTAGTATATAGTGTTGATACTAGTACATGACAGACAAACATGTTGTTTCCAATTCACTTTTTAACATAAACATCATCGTAACTCGTTTACAATGAAAACGATACTTTCTAACGTATGGCAGGGTCTGGTCGACTTCGTGGAACGAACATTACTTGGAATGGCTGAGGTGCTATCGTAGTTCTACGGTTTCCTCCAGTGATGGTAGAGCATCCCCATCGTGATGACTCTGCAATCTTTTATCTACTTTCCATTCCTGGGTTTTATTGGTGTGCTATAATAGTGCTTATTTAACCACCCGGAGTCTGACGTCTTTTGACATCCGGGGAATGGTTTTTTTCATAACATTTTGCTGGTTTCTTAGGCTGTACTTATATTATAATTGCAGTATTCTTTTTTAAGGGATCCCAACAAGTTGAGGTCTCCTTTTGACAGGATTTTCTTTTATTCTTACGGCTTGGTTAGTTGAATTTACGCTACTACAGAAGTTCAACCTCAACTAACTACAATCATCCAAAGTAATGACGACTTAAAAGTCTCCATGCAAGCTGAAAATAGATCTCCTAGTATCAGTTTCAATTTTAATACTTAATACAAAACATAATTAAATGAAATGCACTAAATATTACATTATATGAATCTAATTCATTAAAATATTTTTGTACCAACGTTGGACTAGAAGTTTGTGTGAAGCAGCTTGTCGGTCGACAAAGGCCTCCTCTGAAGATTTCCACGTTTTCCATTCTCTTGCATATTCGGTCCGAACCGAATCAGCAGCATGAAGTTATCGTAACATAACTAAAATTATCCAAAGTAATGAAAGCTTAATTGTATCCATGCCGGCTAAAATAGATCTCCAAGAATTTGTTGCAATTGTAATTCTTAAAATAAAACAATTAAATGAAATGTGCTAAATTTTAAATAATGTGAATGTAGGTATTTTATTTAAATATTATTTATTGTACAAACCGTGATATATTCCTTCAAATAGCTCTCCTTCGCGACCCTCAACTATGGCTTTCTCAATTTAAATGAAATAACATCAATAAGGTCTCTGGCATTAATAATGTTGAGAGCGCTGCGATATTCATCCTTCAAGATTTGGTAAAATGCAAACATTTCTTCACGGTGCTTGTCTACTTTCTCTTGCATCTGACTTTTTCCCTGAGTGTTGGGTTAACGCTACTACAGAAGTTTCGCCAGGTTCTTGTTCTCCGGAATCTATCGGTTTCTAGTAGTGGTTTTGTGCTTTTTTATATTTTTTCCAGTCTTCAATAGTGCTGGCTGTTTTTAATAGGTTATTGATTTCGTTGAGTCACATTTGCCTTTCCAGGCTGAAAGGCATAAAGTATTCCAGTCGTCTACTTTTGCCAACTATTATTTTAGGTTTCATTTGAATTACTTTTCTTAAGACTTAATAGTCTCCATTACGGCGGATAGTAAGAAGTTACGTATTTGATTTAATTTTTGTAATTCTTAGAACATAACCAAATTCAATGAAATTTACTATATCGTATATGAATGTCTTTTATTAAAATATTTTTGTACCATCTCCTCCATAAAAAAGCTCTCCCTCGGGACCCTCAACTTTAGCTGTCTCAATTTAAATCAAATAATAGCAGAACGGTCTCTGGCATTCTTGATCTCCAGATGTTCCTCTATTAATGTTTAATAAAAGCGAACATTTCTAATCGGTTTTTTCTACTTTTTCTTACATCTGAGCTTATCTCAGTTTTCTCTTGCTCTCCAACATGGACGGCACCATAGAGCTCCATTCTTCTTGAGATTTGTTCATTAAAAATAGCAAAGTTTGAATTGCCTTTTTCGATACAAGCTCAACAGTAGCTGGCCGATAACATTATGACCTATCTTCCTGACTACCATTAGGCGGATACATTATATTTAAACCCAATGGATATTAGCAAGTGTAGCACCGTTATGCTAGTGTGTGTGCGGTTACGGAGGGTACCAGTTACACAATTTTTTCTCCCTTAAGTAATCATATATGGCCATAAATATTTATATCGTATCGTTTTTACACTTTTTCACAACGCACGACGGCATTTTTAAAATATTTTATTGAGACGCAAAGTGATCTGTCACAGACGATGTCAATTCTCATAATGGCCCCTTATCGGCCTGTAGTGGTGTGTGTGCTTAGGGCTATGTATTTACATGTTAATCGGCTTGTTTTGGTGCTACACTGTCATGTAAGATGACACGGAGTCCTTATTTTTTTCCCAGTCCTCAATAGTTCTGGTATTTTTTGCTCGGTTATAGAGTTCGCTGAGTCGTATTCGCCTACCCACGCCGAATGGCATAAAGTATTCTGGTCATCTGCCTTTGCCAGTTATTTTAGCTTGCATTTGAATGATCGGCAACTAGAAGTTTGTGTGGAACAGCTTGTCTGTTGGAAAAGGCGTCCTCTACAGATTTCCACGTTTTTCTGTCTCATGCTAAATGGGTCCACACCGGATCAGCAGCATCAGGGTATCTTAACATAACTATGATCTCCATTCCAACAGAAAATTGATCTCTCATTCTTATAATATAAATAGATCTCAGAATTTGTTTCAATTGAATTTCTTAGAACAAAACATAATTAAATGAAATGTACTATATATTAAAGTATATGAATGTATTTTATTAAATTATTTTTGTACCAACCGTGATCTCTTCCTTCAAATAGCTCTCTCTCGGGACCCTCGAGATTTTTAGCTGTCTCAATTTAAATGATATAGTAGCTCTAGCATAGTCTCTGGCATTGTTGATTCCGACAGGTCTGCGATGTTCATCCATTAAGATCTGCTAACTAGATGCAAACATTTTTTCACTGTGCTTGTCTACTTTCTGTTGTATCTAGATACTTCCGCGTTTTTCTTTCACGTGAACCTTTCCCAGATTTACTGTGTTTACGAAGTTTCGCCAGGTGCCCGTTCTCCGCAATCTCATCCGATTCTCGTATTGTTTTTGTGCTGTTATATATTTTTCTCATTCCTTAAAAATTCTGGTATTTTTGCTCAGATTCTGATTTTATAGAGTTCCTAAAGTCACATTCGCCTTCCCACGCCGAAAGCCTTGAAGTATTCCGGTCGAATGCTTTTACTGGCAGCTGAATGTTTGCGTGGAACAGCTTGTCTGTCAACCAAGGCCTTTTTATGATGAGCACATCATATCTTTTGCTAGTTGGGATTCTTGTGTCAGCAGCTGGGGACATAGAAGTTCCTCAGGATTTGACATGTTGCATATTCATATACTTTGGTTGTAGCAGTGAGGTTACCATAATATGATGATCTGCGTGGCATGTTCTAGTATCCAGACTGTATACAAGTGGGTTCATCGATTTAGTTAATCTCTATAATGCTGCAGCCCTACTTCGGCTACTTGCTGGGATATATTTTCTGTAATTGCAATTTGCTCAACAAATCAATTTTTAATAACTGATAAAGGACCTCCGCATGGGTGGAAACTAGTTGATACCAACACCAATGAATTGTGAGTTAACCTTTATTAATAATTAACGATTGTCAAATAAATAACGATAATCGCACGAAAGTTTAAATAATTTAATTTAATACACTATTTTTTAGACTTAAATAGACGAGTTAATGACAAATAACTTTCTCGCTGATGGCGCTGCAATTGATAAAGCAGCAGAAGCGTTCTCGCAACGGGTATAATATACGTTCACAAAAATCGGCACCTTTTTGCTCTTAATAGTGATTTTCATTATTATAACACTAGAAATAAGGGATTGCTTGAAACTAATTCTTGTAGGCTTCATAAGATATATAATAGCGTTCAGGGTACATGTATACACTTTTATAATATAGTCTCAGCCACTGTTCAGGCATTATCTATAAATAAATTGAATATTTTATTAAAATGGCTCTGTCGTAAGTCCTATTACTCCTATGTGATCGGACAGCCTGGGACTAGATTATAATTGTTTTATGGCGATAGAAATGACTGTACAATTGTGTATATTGTACTGAAAAGAGCGCAAAAAAAAAGGCTGGAAGGCTTTCTTGCACCGCTTCTTCTCACTTAGAGCGCCATTTGTTTCCGAAGCTGTAGTAGTATCTAGTATATTAGAAATGACATCAAAAGAATTCTAAAAAATCAATTTTGAAAAAATAAATGCCTTTTTATGCCTTTAAACGTAATATGTGGCATCACAATGTTGTTGTGTTTTAGCACCGGCGGTTCGGCATCAAGACTATTCTTTCTATCTGGGATCTAGCCGGAAAAGCTCAGATGCAAGAAAATGTTGATAATAATCGTGATGAAATGTTGGCATTTTACAAGACCTTGATAAATCAACACCGCTTCACTCTCGAAGGCGAGAATGCCAATGGCCTTATTGAGAAAGCTAAAGTTGACACGTCACGTCACGAGGAAGAGCTATTTGAAGGAAGAAATCACGGTTGGTACAAAAATATTTGAATAAAATACATTCATATAATTTAATATTTAGTGATATCATATAATTATGTTTTGTTTTTAGAAATACAACTGTTGGAGATGTATTTTCTGTTGGTATGGAAACCATTAAGTCTATAAAGATGATGCTGCAGCCGACAGGGGGGGGGGGGTGTTATTTTATAACACTAATGTTAAGAGACGTGTTCAGGAAGAGATTGATTTTGATGTGGGCCGAGAGCGTCTCCCGGCTATAGAAGATATGCCGGGCCTGCCCTACTGAACCATCTATCTTGGAAACACGTCGTATGTCAGGAATTATTCCACTGGCTACAGGATATTCTCCAAGTAAGTAAATTTACAACATATTCTATGCTTTGAATTTTGACACAGACAATTTTTAAAACATCGCCATATGACGAACTGCTTGGCATGTTCTAGTATCAAGTCTGTTAAAATCAATTTTGAAAAGACCCACCCACCCTGATAACGGGCCTCCGAATGGTTCGAAACTAGTTCATACCAACACCGATCAATCGTGACTAAATACGATAGCGTTTCAACAGATCCATGTAAGGTTCGTCCCGCCCAATCGATCAGCCTATGCATTAGCCTGTATGCCGGACCAAGCCCATCGGTGCCGATCCGTAATTGTAATATATTACCTAGATATATTACAATATCGCTATAGTATACCCATGATATAACAATGTCACTAAAACCAGGCCGTTAAATTGCAAGAAATTATGTCAATTGACAATTTACCGTTTAATTATAATATCTCTAGTACAATTGTAATAAGTGTGATACTTACTTTGGATAGTTTCACATCCATCACAGCAAAGGGTGGTGTCAAGGCTGTCCAGACCAGTCACCCTAAATACCGTATGACGCGTGGTCAGCCATTGCTCGTCTCGCAAATATTTTTGGGAGGGAAAGACAAGAAATGATAATTATGCGAACATAGCGAAATCTACCCCGTAAAACTAATTTTAGTCTTCAGTTATTGCGTCCAAGCATGGCCCGATCGCGCATTTGGCATTCCGTTATCACCTGGGGGCCTATTCCTAAAACCGATGTTGGATATATCGTGGCATTAGTCGTATCGAATCCTACTCTTAGTTACATCGTATTCAATGTTGAAACGATGTTTGCACGTACGAAACATTATTCGATATAATCGGTCCTAACCCTACTCTTACTTGTAAATGTCAGTGACGAATATTCGAATTTGCCAAATATTCAAAAATCACTTTTTCGATAATCTTGACGACACCTTCTAGGCTGTCGTTGCTATTATTCGCAAAGGTATAACAAAATAGTAAAAATATTATATAATATTATATAATACTAACTGACTGATAAGTAACTGTTGATCGAAGATGGGTGAAAATTTGAAGTTGTATGTATTTTTTAATGTTGACTCATAATCAAACAAATTTAAAAAAAATGTCAAAAAAATTTAAAAAAAAAACGTGTGGACCACCCTTAACATTTAGGGGTATGAAAAATAGATGTTGGCCGATTCTCAGACCTACTCAATATGCTTACAAAATTTCATGAGAATCGGTCAAGCCGTTACGGAGGAGTACGGGAACGAACATTGTGACACGAGAATTTTATATATAAGATAAGGCGATAAAAATAACTTATCGGGTATATTGGGACAGCTTCAGATTATTGACAGCTAATTACTGACAGTAGAAGTTAGTAATTGATCTCTATCTGTAGATAGTATATTGGGATCGGCCATAAGAGTACTGACGGCTACGTCGCGTCGCGGCGTGGAAGAAGTGAGTGTGAGTTCCTACGCCAGCTCGCGGCTACATCTAGTAGCCACGTACTTACGGGATATTATGGTAAAATGATTTATTTTGGCGTGTTATGAAAAAATTATGACGGTGAACTTTTAAGATGCGCGCGCATCACTGTAACACAAAAGTAACAGGGTGAAATTGGTTCCTCAATTTTCTGATTTTTTGATATTTATTATTTTTTGGTTTCTTCGTCCATTATTACGATAGGCAAAGGGTTCAAGCCCGTACAGCCGTATTCGTTATTTAATAATTAATTGTCTAAGCCATCGTTGCCAGATTTTACATTATTGTTCTATCAACAAACGTAGACTATCACGAGGAATAAATTATTTTAAGGATTTTTGCTTTGTTAGGCCAAATAAGTATAACTTCTTGCGTGCATACATATAAGTACACACACACTTTTTTTATTATTACGGTTAAGTTCTTCTACCGGTGAGTTTAATGTCGCCATTGTATTTCCACACTGTATTCACACAAATTATATGTTATTTCATATCAACAACAAAAAAGGTGAGTTAAATGTTACACTTATGCGGCGTATATCACAATTTTTTTTCACGAAGTAAAAGACAAACGACACAATTGGTCACTCATTCTAGAAAGAACCATGCCAAATCATATGTTAAGTAATCATTGAGGGTCTACTAATTACACAGACAGATAAGGATCTAAGAACCGCTTCTAAAATCTTAATATATATAAATTACGTGACACGTTGTTTGTCCGCGATGGACTCCTAAACTAAAGAACGGATTTAAATAGGGATTAATTCATGGAGTGCAGTTTAGTCCAACTTGAGAGATAGGATATTTTTTATTTCTAATAATATTATTATAATATTTGTTTTGTATGGAAATATTTGCTGTGAGAGAATTTATTGATGCACGGATTGACAGTTCTTAATTAATAACATTTCATTATAACAACAGGGCTATTCCACAATGTCCAAGATAATGACAAAGTGAAGTAATAGATTGTCATAGACTAGAAATTAATGGCTACATAACAGTTCCAGAAATAACAGATTGCGTTTCACTATCACATGGACTAGTAAAACAATAAGGACTCCGTGTCACCTTACATGACAGTGTAGCACCAAAACAAGCCGACATAGCCCTACGTCTGACCGTCTGTATAATAATTTGAAGCCGTTGAGTATTTCATGATCACGATGTTTTGATTTGGTTTTTATTGCCTTTCCAAAAATTTATTATAACTTTTGGTCACGTCCAAATCGTAGGTCTTTTGACCAAGAGCTTAAATAGGGAACACTTTACATCTCCTCTCAATGACGCGATGTAAAAATTTTGTTTTTTCCTCTTTTCTATCCCTTCGTTTGGATACCCCCATCATGCAAACCGGCAGATCAATATTTTTCCGTTATCAGTACCACGTAGGGCGCATACCCTATTAATATATGAAGCGATTGAGTACTTCTTTGTTACTTGACTTGACTACTTTTTTACATTGTTACTGTATCAAAAAAGAATAATAATATAATCAAATGTGGTCATCGTGAACAATGCTCTATTATAGCGACAAAGAGGCTTAAGCTCACTCCGCTAGAAGTACAGTCAACATTTCTTTGAGGCCGAGGGAGAAGAGTGAGAATTACTTCTTTTATTTATTCCAAAAGTAATCGTATCGTAATAGATAAGGTACAATCGATATGCTGAGGGTGAATATTGTATTAAATTTACAATGCCAGCACATTATGGTTAGGTACTCTGACAAACTGCAACGAAAAGAAATAATGAATAAAATTGTATCCTATACCTTTCGTTATCTTTCCAGACTGACAGGTGCAAGAGCTCTTCAAGAAGATAGATGAATGCAAAGACAGGTATGTCTTGCATATGCTATTGTGAACGTGTCTTCCAAGCACTACCATTGGGTTTAAATATAATGTATCCGCCTAATGGTAGTCAGGAAGATACGTCACGATGTTATCGGCCAGTTACTGTTGAGCTTCTGCTTCGAAGAAGGCGATTCAAACTTTGCTGTTTTTAATGAAAAAATCTCAAGAAGAATGGAGCTCTATGGTGCCGTCCATGTTGGAGAACATTTGGCTTGCTGCCTGGCAAGTGTGTTACTGGCCTGGGTAACGACGAAATGTTAATATTATCGATTTTGCGGATTGTTTGCAATTACCGCTCTCATGCATAGAGATTTGATTTGTAATACAAAAAGTAAAGCTTTGGTAGAAGTGTTGATGGAATTTCACGTATTCACACTTACACCTAAAATATAAATTCTTTCCATTTGTACTTATTAATCTCGTCAGGATCGATGGTAATCTAGTATGATTACCTGTATGTATGATCCTCTGTACCTGGTGACCAAAACCGATCAAAGATAATTCGTCTATGAAAGATCCACTCTAAACTGATATTAGTTTTAGACGCAATAAATATGATAAATATTTGCAAATTGATACTGGATTTATGAAATATATAGATAAGACTATTTAAATTTGAAGAGACTACCTGGAAAAATGGCGGTTATGAAAGAAATCCAAAATAATCTCTCGGACCACCTACGAGCCAGGTTGGAGGGAGAGTTGAAATGATATCGCCATTTTGATGAGGACCTTTTTATCTTTTTTATCAAACAAATACATGATGAAAATCCAGGTGAAGAATTGCCAAATATTCTAGCTAATAAAACTATTAGTGAACCAAGTTGACCACGTAATGATTGTATAAGTTCGAGGCGTAATTCGAGAAGTAATTTTTGATTCTTCTTGAATTTTGTTTGCAATTGATTCTATTTTATAAATGAAAGCAACTTTTTCTCAAAGAAGTTATAATTTTTATAAATGATTGATGATTGCTGCATCATAAAATATAAAATATCTTTATATTTATTCACAAATAAAGAAGAGAATAAGGTGCATCATTGTACATTTTCTCATTCTGAATTTGTTGTTCAAGAAAGTAATCCAAAAGATTATTCACTTTTTTGTTAGAAAAAGACTTTAGTTTTGTTTGAAAATCGGCCGCGATGCCATCCTCGAACTTTCAAGTATCTGGAAATATAAAAACAATATAAAATTATATATATTTGTAAGTTTACAAAATCATTACGAAGTAAATTTGACTCACTAATGGTTTTATTAGATAGAATAGTTGGCTATTCTTCACCTGGATTCTCGTCATATATATTGTTGGATAAAAAAGTTAAAAATGTCCATGTCAAAATGGTGATATGATTTCAATTTTCCCTCCAACCTTGCTCATAAGTGTTACGTCAGATTATTTTGGATTTCTTAAATCAATAACCTTTTTCCAGGCAGACTCGACAAATTTGAATACACTATTCTATATATTTAGTAAGCCCAGTATTGATTTGCACATACTTATCATTGCGTCAAGAATAATATCAGTTTAGAGGGGATCTTTCGTACCCGAGTTGTTTTTGTCACCAGTTGAAGGCTCATACATAGAGATAATTATACTAGATGACCAACAATCCTGAAATAATGAATAATAAGTACAAATGGCAAGCATTTGTATTTTAAGTGTAAGTGTGAATACTTACTTGTAATTCCAACAATACAACCATATACTTACAACTATAATAAAAAAATGTGTAATAATTACAATGGAAACCGTAACTTTTTGCAGGTAACTTGATAAAAAGTACCGTCATTCAAAAAAGTTATTAATTAAAAGCTTCTTAAATTTTGATTGCAATTGATTATATTTTATGAATGAAAGCAAGTCTTTTTCAAAGCAATCATAATTTTACCTTATTTTTTAAAATATAATATATTTTTATTTAATTTATCCACAAATGTAGAAGGTGCATCATTATACTTTTTCTTCTTCTGAATTCGTTGAAGAAAGCAATCCAAAAGATCCTTCACTTTATTGTTAGAAATAGAGTTTTGTTCAGGTTGCAAATTGGCCGCTATGTTATCCTCGAGCTTTCAAGTATCTGCAAATATAAAAACAATATATATATATCCACGGACGAGTAAAAAAAGGACTCCATGTCACCTTACATAGCAGTGAGTCACCAAAACAAGCCGGTATAGTGTAACTACATAGCCCCATGCATACACTTATACAAGCCGATCGGCCACCATTATGAGATTTGGCATCGTCTGTGACAGATCAGTTTGCGTCGCAATAAGATATTTTTTAAATGCCGTCGTGCGTTGTAAAAAAGTGTAAAAACAATACTGTAAATGTATTTGTGAATATATGATTATTGAAGGGAGAAAAAATAGTGTAACTGGTATACCCCGTAACCGCACACACACTAGCATAAAGGTGCTTCACTTGCTAATATCACGGCGCGGAGTCCTTCCTTTTTTACTAGTCCGTGAATATATCATATTTTTTAATTTACAAAATCATTACGTGGTAAACTTGGTTCACTAGTTGTTTTATTAGCTAGAATATTTGGTAATTCTTCACCTGGATTTTCAGCATGTATTTGTTTGATAAAAAAGATAAAAAGGTCCTCATCAAATGGCGATATGATTTCAACTGTCCCTCCAACCTTGCTATTAGGTGGTCCGACAGATTATTTTTGATTTCTTTTATAACCGCCATTTTTCTGGGTAGTTTCTTCAAATTTAAATAGATTTGTCTATATATTTCATAAATCCAGTAGTACTTTGCAAATATTTATCACAGTTATCGCGTCAAAAAATAACATCAGTTTAGAGTGGATCTTTCGTGCCCGAGCTGTCTTTGACCGGTTTTGGTCACCAGATACAGTGGATCATACATACAGACAATCATACTAGATGACCATTGATCCTGGTGTAATTAACAGATACAAATGGCAAGAGTTTGTAGTTTAATTATAAGTGTGAATACGTGTCATTGTATCAACACTTCTACCAAAGTTTATCTTTTTGTAAAACATAGCAAATTTCCATGCAATCGAGCGGTAACTGCAGGCAATCCCTAAAATCGATTAAATTAACAATTTTTCGGTACCTAGTAATTAGTAATATGCTGAACAGTTAGCAAGCCAAATGTTCTCCAACATGAACGGAATCAAACAGCTCATTATCATCATTATCATCATCATTGTTAAAAAGATTGGAATATACAAGGTTACAATATTCCACCCGTCTCATCAATTATCTCGCTGATTAACAAAATAACCATGTACCCAATTTTTGTTCTGAATCCTGAAAAGTTTATACCAGAAAATTTCCTTTTAGATGGAAAGTTGTTTGCACCGGATTACTTCATGCCGTTCACAGCGGGTCGCCATGTTTGTTTAGCAGAGCAACTGGCACCAATTCGTGAGGGAACAAAAAACGTTTTTTGAACTTGATGAGCCATTGAGCATTTGAACCGCCGGAAGGTGAAAGTATGCCGAACCTCAAAAAGGATCTTTCGGCATGAAGTACGCGCCTTATGTAATTTCGCAACTTAATGCACATTTTTTGACAATTTCACTGTAATTTTTTTGTCTTTTACAAAAAAAAAATTTTTGGTTCAAATGGTTTTTCATTTAGTATATTTGATTGGATTTGTAATTTGACATTTACGTATTTAGTGTGATGTATTATTAATTCTAAAATAAATTTTGTCAACCCGCATACTAAAGGGTACAATATGTATGAATGATGACTTAGGCTGGGTTGCATCATATCAGCTTGTGTTAAGGTTTAAGTCAAATTTAACCTTAGCAGTAACGCTGATTTTAACATAGACTGCGGAATGTGTTGCGCCATTGTATACCTTGGTTACCAACCAAGGTTACCAAGTTAATGCTAAATAGTGACATATCAAGTCAATATCGAATATTTATTTAAACCTTTTGATAGGTCGCTATTTAGCTAGTTAACATTAAAAATACCTTTAACTGACGTGGATTGGACGGTTATGGATATCAGTTAAAGTTATGACGTCATCTAAAAATTGTCAAATGTGCAACTCATTTTATGCTTAACCGGTAATTTACCGTGTTTATTATAGCTAAAGTTACTTGGTGCAATCCAGTATTAGTAAATTCCAAATTAGTATGTATTATTATATTCAGTATTATAGAATTAAAAGATTCATGTAACACCAGTCACTGTTGAAGAACAAATATACTTTGTTTTTATGTGTGTAATTCTTAATTTCATGTACAAACGTAGAAGCTGCTATATTATTTAATCAGTAAAATTTTTTGTATGGAATGTTATTACTAAGTCAAGTTTATTTTTAGCTCACAGTTTGCTGTTAGTATATATTATAATAATTATTAAATTTTATTGTCCTTCTATAAAACATCTATATGTCTGTGCGGATTTTATATTATTGTATTTGAGAATTTCTTGACATGTATTTTTTGCGTTGTTCTTAGTTTGTCGTTACTTTTTAATTCTTATGTTTTTGGGTACAATAATCATTTTTAATTTTAAGTTACATTCAAAGCTACTTTTGCACTGGTGTTTCTTAGTATTATGATTATTATGCTCAGAATTGATAATGATTGGAATTACTTAACTTATATTGCCTTAAGTTCGTCTTTGGACTACTAACATATGAGAATGAATGAATAATATTATGTTTAAAACTCAAATAGTACAAGCATTAAAATCGTATCAAATACTGTTTATATTGTTTTAAATTTATAGTTTGTTGCACCTTTTTCATTCTCTTTTTGTATCTATTAAATTTTAACCTTGTAATGTTTACCTTTCTCGATTTTTGTAATTAATCTGTACTTAACGGTGCTGGTGGCACATTTAGTATTATTACCTTATAATATATTTTAGTTAGTAAGATCCAATGTTTCACTGTTTGTTGATTCCTATAAATAAGATAAAAATAAATTGTATTTTAGATAATAAATTTTTTACTCTCCCATATAAAGCTTTTAATTTTACAACATTACTTATCAATATTCTATACTTATTTCAACTTGGGTCATAGACATTACTATAGGTACTTAATATATGTATTTGAAGCTTATTCGATCCACTTGCAGGGATGGTCACCACAGAACAACCTTGACGGTGAGAATCTCTTGACATATTGAGAAAATTATATTCTATCATTCTTGTCAAAATGACCAATGTATAGACTTGTAATAAAACTGTAGAGCTTGAATGTCTGTACATAGAAAAAAAAATTGCTGAAAACTGAGTGAGACTTCTTACAGAAGAGAAATTTAAATTTTCAAATTTTTTTGTCTCTCTGTTTATCTGTTTTTACGGGCAAAACTCTGAAACTGATCGACCGATTTAAACGAAATATTGTATCGTGGTACCATATAATACAGTCAACATCTTAGATACTTATCATCCCAGAAAATGAAAGAGTTCACATCTACAGTAATATATATAACTTAGTACAGAACTTAGATTTGTGCCTAGTTTAGTAAAATTTATATTGCCGGCTAAACAATTCATATTACCTAAACTTATGTTAAATCAATTGTGTGTATCTGACGTCATTTTCACCTGAGGCAAAGAGTGAGATCGATACGTCATTTGTTAATTTTGGTCCAGTATTCCCAGACATTATAAATAGGTACCTACATCGATTTATGCACCTAAAATGTATAAATCTTACAAACCTGTAAAAATCTCAACTATAACTTCTGGCTTTCCAAAGTCGAAAAAAAAAACATGATTTTATTGAAATAATCATAACATTCTACACTACAGAGGAATATCCTCTAAAAAATTTATAGATCAACGAAGTAACGGAGCATGACGATGCTACCTATCCAGTTGAATCCTTAATTTTCTGAGCACTGACTTTGTTAAGTTTTTGTTTACATTAACGATATATGTTGGAAATGTCGGAAACAATAAGCTGTCTGGTAGCTTTCACCGAAATCGCTGTCTCGAAAGGGCTTACCTTTAAGTTATAACAAAATAACATATGGCGGAATGGTGTATCTTATATAGGTCTACAGAAAAGTCCGCGATGGCATAATATGTCTATCTCTTAAATATAACATGCTTGCAGCGATACGACCCATTTCCCGCATCGTTTTGCCTTAAAAACATTCGGACTTATACTAGATCCCGACTTAATAACAAGCGAAATTATAGAAATTTAAATAAATTAAAAATATCTCAAACAAACATGTCACTAGTAATAAATAGATGAATATAAAAGAAATGTTTTCTCTTATCTGTACCTTAACTTCTTAATATTATTTTGTTTAAGACTTTTTGAAGTGACTACATCTTAACGGCCGTTCCCAATATTCAGTCTATCTCTTACTTGAGATAAACATCGTAACTATCGTTGACTTTTCTGTCCCAATAAAGTTATTGACGGAAACTTATCCGTATACGCTGTCTGTCAATGGGACGACGTATAGCTTACCAGCGATAGAAGTTTGTATGGAAATTGAATTCACGTGTCCCAATATAAGTCGATAAGAATGACTTATTGGGTATATTGGGACAGCTTCAGATTATTGACAGCTAATTACTGATAGTAGTAGGTAGTAATTTATCTCTATCTGTAGATAGTATATTGGGAACGGCCGTTAGTGTTTAGCCTCATTCTAGAGGAAATGATATTAGAAACCTCAATATAATTTTTTAAAGTAATCTATAAATGACCCCACAAGTATGAGTTTGATGAAAAAAATTTTTTTCAGTTCTCAGTTTTTATCAGTTCTAAGTATGAGGAGCCCTCAAAATTTATTGTTTTTTTTTTTTTTTTTTCAATTTTTGTGTGAAAATCTTAATGTGGTTCACATAATACATCAACTTACTTACAAAGTTTCAACAGTATAGTTCTTACAGTTTCGGAAAAAAGTGGCTGTGAGTGTGACATATGGATGCAAAGACATACAGACAGACATGACGAATCCATAAGGGTTCCGTTTTTTGCCATTTGACTACGGAATCCTAAAAACTCCTCCGCCGCATCTGTCTGTCTGTTTTCACCAATCGATAGCGTGGTCCATGAGGAAGGTATACAATTTGTAATTTTTTGTGTACATTTTTGTAATACTTAACGATTTTCCGTCTGGGAGCTTTCAATGAAAACGCTGTCTAAATAAACCCTTTGAGATATAACAAAATAATGTATCGTGGAATAGTGTATCTTATAAAGGTCAGAAAAGTCCTCGATGGCATACGTCTATCTCATAATAATAATAATTATAATATCTGCTCACATATCACTGCGGACCGACGAGAGCTTGAAGGAACTGGAAACTTTGAGCAGACTATGTCAAGATGTCCTGGGGTATCTGAAGTTCGAAGACAAGGTGAGGACTTCATAATCATAAATTCCGGACAACTGCTCTACTTCTGGAAGGGTGACCAGTTTTTTGAGGGCGTCGGATTCCTTGTCCACAAATCTTTCGTCAGCAACCTAACTTAGGTGGTCAGTGTGTTGACTAGGGTAGCGTACCTAACACTCTGAGCGGTATTCGTTGAAGGTTATTCAGGCTTTATGTGGAAGCTCACGCAAGCGGCAGGGCATGGCACATAGCTTGACGGACAGTTGGGGCAGTATAGTCCTCGAATAGCAGTCCCGTACCGGAAGACGTAGTGTTGGTAGCCCACCAACAAGATGGACTAATTTTCTGGTCAAGATCGCCGGTATAGGTTGGATGAGAGCAGTAACTGAAGTCTACTTCATCTATTATAATCTATATCATCTTGCAAAATGTTATTCATATTGAGAGATCATTCATTCATAAGAATGAATCTTGCCCAATATACGTACGACTTACTTATACATAAAATAAGTCAGGGCCACAAAGAACTACTTTTTGTTATATAAGACCATGTGGTGGTGCAAATGATAACTTCACGCCAAGACTGTTTGAAGCTATATAAGAAAATCTTAATAGATACGGAAATCTGCGTCCGGAAATTGCATGCAGCAGGAAAATATTTTGAGTTTCGATTGTTCAAATAAAGTCAAATGAAATCAAAATCCATTCATTGCAAGTCATATCATACAAAAAGATAGTAGAAGTACAATATATAGGTACTATAATATACAATAGATAGTACAAGATATAGTAGTACGCTGTTTAGTCAGTAGAAAATGATAAGGATTAATATTCTATTCGTGCAAACAGCTTTTACATTACCGATTTATAATTGCCAATATATTGAAGATATACATGCGGTGATAGTATCTTTCATAGCGGTAGAAATGATATGTCATGATAGCAACATGTATGTACCAGGACTTCATATTCAGTTTAGAGGTTCATGCACAATGCAGGTTTTACTTCTGACATGGGTACTTTGTACGCACGCAATTGTTTTTTTTTAAGAAGCAAATATGTTAAATGAAACCTCTGAAATTTGAGCAGTCCTCGCAATTACTCATTTATTCCATAAATTGCGAAAAAATAATTCTAATTCATAAACGTTGAACATATTATTATAAAACACCTTTTAAAGGATTTAAACGCATGTAACTGTATTTAGATTAGATTTTGCGTAAAAGTTACTTTTTTATTAAAAATAACAATTATTCGCGTTTTAATTCTTTAAAAAGTATTATTTTCTTCTAATGTGTAACACTCGCGTTAATCAAATAAAATACTATATCCAATCATTATCACAAAGTAAGAGATAACCTCTTCTTTTTTGCAGTGGATAGAGTATGTTACTATTAAGGGATAGACGTATGCCATCGAGGACTTTTGGCTCTGGCAACATTAATTTGTTGGTGTGGTCTTCGCTTGTGGTAGAGTTGTCGAACCCGTCGTTTTGTAGCAATAAAATTTATTATAACGTAAATAATTTTATGTTAAATTACTTAACTAAGGAAAATTAAATACGAGACCATTTTAAGAATATTATAATTTATAAATTCACTTAATGCACAAACTTGCGACATAACTCAATTGAACAAAATGAGGGTACAAGGTACTAAAATAACTACAATCATCCAAAATAATGGGACTCCATTAATGGTATCCATGCCGATAGAAGATCTCCAAGAATAAGTTGCAATTGTCATTCTAAAAAAATATAATTAAATGAAAATCACTTAATATTAAATTAATCATATTACGACAAAATAAGATATTATGTATGTGGTAAATCGCAATGACATGTTACCACATAATACGTTTGATACACTTAATGCGAGCAGCAGATTTGCATCAATTGGAGACCCATCCGCGAGAAAGGTATTAGTCATAAATTCGCCAATTGCAGTCCAATTGAGTGGAAAAATTCAAAATAGATTTTTTAAGTATATTACAAAAAGAGACTATGTTTTCCAATGAAAGAGCTGAAGTAAGGGCATTCTAGTAGCTTCAAAGAAAGCACAATGAGATTAAAAAATCTAAATTAATTAATGCGCCTACTTTTATAAAGACTTGATTTTAGAACATGAGAGACAGACAAGTTGTATCTAATTCACATTTTCACACATACATCACCGTTACTCGTTCCATTCTCGCAACAAAATCTTCTGGACACATCCGCCTTATCACGTCGAATGTCATGAAGTGTTCCGATTGAATTTGTTACTGTCGTCGGTGAATCTTCTTGGTTTGAATTTATTTCACATGACCCAGCAAGAACGGTGTAGCCATTGAGATAAATATCCCTAAAAAGAAACAAACAGTAAGTACACCAGTAGATTTAAAAAATGTCTATATGTGTGTAAATTCAAAGCACATATTGTTAACTTCAACTTAATAAGACAAAATCATGATTGTTGGCAAATGTCAACAGCCTACAACGACACGAGTGTTTTATATATTAGAATATTAGATAACCGCACATAATTCTTTATATAATATTTTTATTAAGAGTATCTGAGAGCTGAAATCCTTTAGGGCAATTCTTACCCAAGCTCTCTTATAATTAAAAAAAAAAAACAATTTAATAGGAATTATGTTTTTCTATACGCTTTTATTTAACTAGTTGAGAGCAAGGATTTGAAATTGTTGAAGTATCTGGGGCATTAGACGTCATTGTATCGCCCTTCAAAACAAAACAATAATACTTGCTGTCGGATTTATGCCTTTGATAAGTAATAATAATTTTAATACACTTTTACGCATATTATCTATAACGATATATTTAGAACAATATACATACATTAAATACAATTCGAGTGACTAGAGCCATGATAAACACACGTTCAAACACAATATGAATATTAAATATATAATATAACATATAATATAAATACTTCGCTCCGGCTTAAAATCGTTAAAAATTATTCGCCAACCCTTGTTGGATGCCTTCATCCCGTACAAGTAAATGAAAAACCTAAAAATTATCTTTTTTCTATCTGTTGAAGTATAAATACTTTAAAGGCCTATAATATTAGTGATGTCAAAGCTAACATAATATACATCGCAGGAATTTTTAAACATAAAAACCCGTAGTGTATCTATAAAACATAAATAAATCTTTGTATACATTGACATTCAATTTTCGTTTCTGTACGTTAAATAAATATAAAAAAATATAATTTATAAGCATTACTTTATTACATTATTATAGCAAAGTACTTTGTAAAAAAAAGGGTGAGTTTGTAAATAAGGGTGAGTGAGCTAGTCTTCGAAACAACTAAAACTATACTAAATAAGTAAGCTATTTATATTCTGAGGAAAAATACTCAGATGATGTCACAGGCTCACCCTCTGCATGATCTTATATAACTGACCATTACAGCATACTTTAAATTTGAATTATTTTTCAAAAGCACTTAAGGTTCTTATGTAAGTTAGAATTCAGTGTGATACTTTGAGTGCTGTTCGTTCTCTAGCGAAGCCTCCGTTCGAGGCTCTAGCGCCACTCTCATAAAAACAAAATATTTTGTAGAAAAAATTTAAAACAGGTTAACGGGCAAATGTTGCTGAAAGCCTATTATGGTATTTGTGATGATTTTCGCATAAAGTTTAATTTGTTTGTAATGTAATATACAAATAAATCATATATATACAGCGAGATAAATTAAAAAATACCAAACACAAATTGATAAGTAAGATAAATAGTCCGCATTAACTTAGCTTGGGAAGATTAGAAGTTTTTACATCTGGCTTACAGTACAACGACCGACGGTTTTAGCGATAGCAAAAAGAGCAGTCTTGTTTGTTTAGTGTTTCTTCAGAGGAGTATGTTGAATATTTAATAAAACACAAAGTTAAACACGTTTTGGACACTTTTTAAAAAAGTTCTACTAAAACAGACACGGAGTCTTTCTGTTGTTTATCGTCAATCTTTAGACGTCGCCTAAAAAGTTAGACACTTAGTCAGTTTAAATTAGTTTTTGTAATAACACCAATAGAATTCGAAACATAGATATAAATAATATCGAGTTTAATATTTATTTATCATTAATTTTAAGCTTTTACACTCTAAGTTTAATTTAACTAAGAGTGTAGAGTTTTAGTTATCCCAGAAACCTTAAATGGAAACAGGGAAGACAGCACAATAGATGGTCCGACGAACTAAGAACGATAACAGGCAAGACATGATTTAGGATAGCTAAAGATAGAAAAGAGTGGAAGAAGTTGGAAAAGGAGAAGAGGAGAAAAACAGATAGTGATAGATGCTTACTTAAGGATAGTATGTAAATATATATAATTATGTGCAAGCATTTATGTGATGAATATGAATGTTTGTTTTCGAGTCATGGATGTTTAAATGTATTTATGTATGTTTATATGAATTTATGTATGTTTAAGTAAGTATATTGTATTAAATATGTCATTGTCTTGTAACCCATAACACAGGCTATATATGCTTAACTCGGGGAAGATAATTTGTGTAAAAAGTGTGTCAATATTATTATTATTATTATGTAAATACTACTGTCTCAATAAGGGCTTATATTATTAACATTATTATGGTGTGTCTTCAAAAACAATTTTATTTAAAACCGCTTACTTAAAAAACATAGGACAGAAATTAATATCATCATTAAAACAGTTCCTTATACAAAATAATATATGTTCAGTCCCCTAGTCGACTCGAGCCGAGTTCGGGCCGCGCGTCACAACTCAGACTCTTCAATACCTGCAAAATAAAATCCTCAGCGCGCCTAAGACGTATTCATTTCAAAAATAATGACAGATAAAACTCTATGATTAATAGCTATGTGAACGCATAAATAATATTATATTTGTTGTACGGATGATTTTTTTGTATCGGTCGTCGGGTGTATTTGTAGTATTTGGTAAACTCGAATCACATTTTGTGCCTTGACAATTCGCAACACATTTGCAATGATTGTTTAAGCCGCTTTGTGCTCAGCGTAAGGCGCGAAAAGCACATGGACTTTGTTCCAAAATTTTAATATATTAACAAACCATTAAAATCAATAGAAAAACGAATCAGTCAGTTCACGTACTAAATGAGCCGTTAGTTATTTTGAATAACGGCTATTTCTACTCAATGTTATACCAACAAATTATACACATTATAATATTGTCACTATGAAAATATCTTAGAATTAGATTATTTAAAAACATCAACTTACTTATTTTTGGGTTTACAACCGTCCGCGTCGTGTTCTGCGTACCATAACAACTGAACTTCCGACGGTCGATCTTAATTCAGATGTATATATACTTAATGCACACATGCATCCGGCATTTTAAAATTGGCTTTCCAATATCTCCATCTCTTACTATCACGTGCCTCCATGTATCTATGCGTCCTTGTTGACAATTTGAGAGATTCTTAATTTTTTATTTATTTTACCACATATGGCTCGATATCTTTCTTTATTTTGTTAATTATTAGTAAGTTAGTTACCTGCCCTCGTATTGTGTTCGTTGCTTTATATATGAGCTCATCAATAATTTTTTCAGTATCATCTTCATCAAATTTATAATAATACCCTGAATTAAATATTGCAATTATTGTAGTGATTTTTTCTTTCGTTAACTAAAAAATGGGCATTTCAGATGCTGAAAGAATTATTTTTTGATCTATAGAAAACTTAATATTTCTTTAGTATTAATTAAAAAATATTTTTACGGACTTATATTGTTTATTTATTTTAAAGTATTCTATAGCTTCTAAGTTTTTGTAGAACATTATTATATTAAGAAGAATAATAATTCCAAAACTGATTAGAGAACATAAGTGCAAAACAAAATAGTGACAGTTACTTATGATTTAAAAACTAGATTATAGTAACAAATCTACAATTACTTTACAAAATTTTATTAATTAATAATGATCGAATTTTTCTTTAATACATAAGTTTTAATAGCGTAACTGGAATGAAAATCATATTATGTTGCTAAAATTCCAAACATTAATTTACTTATGTTAGAAAATATTACTCGTATAATACAATATATTTACACTGAATCTATATGTTTAATTGATGTAGACAACTGACTAGTAGTACTGTAGGAACCATTTATTTTTGTAATTCGTGGTAAGTGTAAATTTCAGTTATCTCAGGAGCAAACCACAGTTCTTTGAAGCATACACTAATTACTCTGTATTTATACTTATATAATAATTACATTTTCAACAAGGGTACATTATGTTGCGTTTCTCAAATATAATATAGTAATTTTACTATCAAAAATTGGTAGATGCAATTGCTTCTAATATTTTAGTAATGAAGGCTTTAAGTGACCATAACGTATGATTGATACATCAACATATTTATATACGTATACCTATAGTAAATAAATAATTCGAACGGAACCCTATGTTCATCTCGACGAACCTTAAGGTAGATAAGGTCTTTAGTTCTTTTTAAGGGCCAATATGGTCTTTCCACATAGTCTAGTTTTATCTACTTTGAAGTTACTGAAAAAATGTGCGAATGTGAGAACTTTACATGATTTTCTATCAACCTTACCCGTGCGTTGATGCCCAAATCACAACCGATAAATTTATTCGTATACCCTTCTTTTTCAAATGGCTGAATAATGAATTTCTTATTTTAAATATTTACTTATTCTACATACAACTTCCCTCATAGATAGTACACATACCCACGATTGGTCAAATTGTACATATGTAGGTACTGTACATGTAATAAATTTTGATTTATATATAATGTTCAGTCTGACCATAGTGGAAAACTTGTAAAAATAATAATAAAAGATTGGTCAATGTCAGCTCAAAAAAAGTGCGATTATACCAGTTACTGGTCGCTGTCCTGAAATGCTTAGAAATAATTTGGTAAATAACATACCATTTTACCACAGTAGACATAGGTATGTGGTGAAGTTGCAAATTTTCACCACTCTTCAAATCTTTCTGTAAGCAATTTCATATGATTTTTACTCCAATAACGGATACAGTAAACAACAAACAAATCTGGTTTTAATGAAAGGGCAACTATACGTATCCACAAAAGTTGTAAATGCTTAAATGGGCTCTATTATGAGAAACATTACAATAATAGCGAATAATTCAAAATTTATGTACTAAATACTCCAAGCTCTTTTAAGTAGTTTTTTAAGAAGACACGTTTAATTGCAGACAAAATAAAAAACAGTAATAATAAAGTAAAAGCAACTTGGAATATAATTAATTTAATTAATAATGAAACTGGTTGATCAAGTCGCCGTAACACTTCTATGTATATTAATAATCGGGTTATAAATTCAGAAATAGAAATTGCAAATGAATTTGATAAATTCTTCTCCGAAATCCTAATTATCACGACCATAGGCCTAAAGTCTTATATTATATAAGCCTAAAGTCTTCACGAAAAGCAGCACATTCTGTGCTTCAATTACACGTAACACTACGTTCCATTGATTTGAAATTTTAAGTATGTTATAGGTCAAATCAAATCAACTTTATTTGGAAAATAAGCTTATAAATATAGTGTTGTTGGTTATTTGGTAATGTACAGGTGCACTTATCCTAACCTGTAATACAATAAGACTTAACACGGTTAAGATGCATGGTTCTAGGAATTCTGCTGCTTATATGTATTATATGTATGCCTGTTCCAGCTTCGCCGCTTTATCAATTCGTTTTTTTTTACAATCCTTTCAATTTGGTTTGGTGGTTCAAAAATTTAAATTATTCGCCACCCGTCTTACCTTATCATTCAAAATTTCCGGTGACCATTGTGGTTTTCTTTATGCTTAGATAAACACTAAAACCTCTCTGTCGGTCGGTAAGTAAATTTCGCAAAAATCTTGCTGACATGATGCGAGAATTTCTACGTGATCGCCTATTGTAGTCGTAGTTTTTTCTAGCAACAATCAAATTGGTCCTTGTCTTGGTTGCAGTAGAAACATAGTAATATAATAATAATCTGTATGGGTTTTAGATAATTGCATTTGATTTGATTGATTCTCTAATATGCAACGTGGTATGGCTTTATCAGCTTATTGACTAAGATACGCAACGCAAAACATGCGTTCGTTTATTGTTAAACGTTTCTAACTGTGTTGATGTGAGCAAGTACTTCGTCGTGCGACCGTCGAGGGCTGTTGTGCTGTAGTTATACAAGTGTAGTACATATTGCGAGTCCTTGATTGAGCAGATAACTATTAGCAGCATTACTTCTCGACGCAGTTTTAGTCCACCGAAGTTTACTTTGTTGCAGTTGGTAATAAGTTGTTTGCGACAATATTGTCGTATTTTTCCTGTTAATATCTTGTTCTCTTAATAATTACATACTTTTGGGTTTTATTTTTGCGAAATAAAGTAGTTTAACCTTTTGCAATGATGTCACGAGTAAGCTATTAGAACACGCATAAACCTTTGTACGTACAAATATGATTAGCCTACGATAGTGTGCCGTTGAGATTATTCGTAAACGTTCCTGGGGTTGTGCATTAGCGATAGTTTTTTCTTATAGTTTATATCCCCAATTTTATTAACCGTGGAGGTGGTTATATGTGATTGTCACAACGGTTTTAGTGACTAGAAGGTAGCTTCATCACTACTTCTTGCCATGGGGCATAAAAAGAATGGGAATGTCCCAGACCCACGGTTATCGTGAGTGGAGACTAAGGGCATTTTCCATCCTTTGCACTGGATGCCGTGTAGATTATGGGTACCATAACGGCACCTTTTCCTGCCATGAAGCAGTAATGTGTACGCATGAATTATTGTGTTCCGGTCTGAAGGGCGCCGTAAGGCTAGTGAAATTACTGGGCAAATGAGACTTAACATCTTATGCTAAGGTGGCAAGCGCAATTGTAGAATTTTAATATGATTCAGAATTTTCTTGTTAAGTGCTCTAACTCTCACCACGGAGACCCCTGTAGAATGCTCGCTCGTGACGTACCAATGACGAGTTTTAAGTTTTCGGATTCATATGTAACGAACTTTGCTGCGCGCTGAGTTTATTGCATTAGACTTTCATTGAAATATTGTAATGTGTAACAGTTTGAAAAAAAATAATGAATGAAATAATTGATGATTGGCTTTGCTTAAATTCCTATGTTTTTTTTTTATGGAAAAGGCGGACATGACAATTTGACTTCTTAACTTGTTAGACACTAACTGCCTTCGAGTATTAAACAATAATAAGAAGTCCATCATCATCATTATCAGCACGAAGAAGAAGAAGTTTTATAGATACTACGTTCGCTACTGACAACATTCCCAGGAAAATATCCGATTGCGGATTGAGTAACACAGCATTTGACTTCAAGGGTTGTCTAGGTAATCAAACATTATATTCTTTTAGAGATCCATGGAAAACAAACTGAGTATCCACAAAGACATGCTCTAAGTTAGTTTCCAGGTTGAAGCTTAGTACTTTGGAGTTCACATTGGTCGAAACTCACATCCCATTCACATATCGACAAAAGATGAAAAGAATCACCATGGGTGTACGTCGACGTTGGAAACATATCCACTCAAATTTAATTTTATGGCTATTCATAGCAATTGTGGGGCCAATAACCACGTTCGAAACATTTCCCGGGAAATATGCGCCCAAACAAGCCTCGTCTCTACATACGGATAAAAAATGACTACATGAATCCTTGATAAATAATGACTTTAAGTGAACCAAGGAATTACAGGAGATTCCTTGGTAGAACTGTCAAGGATACCCTGGTATTCAATACTCAAAAATAAATATATTTGTTTCTGCATCATTAAATAAAGTCGAACTTGCAACACATACAAGGAAGCTGTATGTCTTGTGTTTTTATTTAAAGGTGACAATCGTAAATTATTGTGGATTGTTTGTTTCTTTACGTCGAGCGGGAAAACGTGATCGTTAATTCTCGGTATGGACGACTTTATTGGTGTTTGTTTTTATTTTGCATTGAGCATTAAGTTTAATTAGTTTTTGAACCAACTTCTTAACAGGAGGAGGTTCTCAATTTGAATATTTTTTTGTATCTATACGTAACCCGATTTCAACTCAAGTTGGGGCAGGTAGCTAAATTTTTTTTTCTTCTTAGTGCGAGTAAGAGTCATTTTAGGTGACACTTTTAACCGACTTCATAAAAGGAGGAGGTTCTCAATTCGTCGGTATGTTTTATTATGTTTGTTACCTCAAAACTTTCGACTGGGTGAACCAATTTTGATAATTCATTTTTTATTCGAAAGGTGGTGCTTCCCATTGTAATTTGGTCCAAATCTGATAAAATTTAAAATTTGATATGCGTATGTGGACGACAAATTTACGAACAACTACATTTGCAACCGATTGCGATGATTCTTTTTTTATTGGAAAGTATATACTTCAAAGGTAGTTT
The DNA here is from genome assembly GCF_905404315.1 of Leptidea sinapis. Classification (NCBI taxonomy): domain Eukaryota; kingdom Metazoa; phylum Arthropoda; class Insecta; order Lepidoptera; family Pieridae; genus Leptidea; species Leptidea sinapis. Next base: position 22,741,842 of record NC_066312.1, on the reverse strand, counting down.
AGTGAGAGTTAGTTGGTTGGGTTCTGATTATGGAATCAATGACAAAGCAACGAAACTCTTCAATTCTTAGGAGCAAACTAAAGATACTCGGGCGAATCTTTTTTATGCTATTAGGATACTTCAGATTCACTAAAAATCAAAAAATTAACAAAAAAAACAACCGACTTCAAAAACGATATTCCAAAACAATAGATATTATCTGCACTAAAAAGTATAAAAATAATTGCGTATTTTTATACAATCTAATTACTTAATCTAATTCTAGTTACAATTATTGTAATTTTTGGAGTCGGTGTCAGCCAAGATAGGTTGGTACATACATAGTTAAAGGTGAGATGTGCTTGAGTCGTGAGAAGGCGAGAGGCGAGAGCGGGTCGCGGCGGAAGGACACTGATTCCAAAAATAACAATAATCGTAACTAGAATTACATTAATTAATTAGAGTGCATAAAAATATGCAATTATTTTTATACTTTTTAGTGCATATTAAATCTATTGTTTTGGAATACCGTTTTTGAAGTTGGTTGTTTTTTTGTTAATTTTTTGATTTTAAGTGAATCTGAAGTACACTAACTAGCAATTTGTCTAAATATTTGTAGATATACTATAGCAATGAACGTAAGCGCTTTGATTACAGACAGTTAGAAATTCTGCCACAGATCGCACCCTTACTGAGTTCCATTGATGATATGATGATCAATGGAACTCAGTAAGGGCGAAAGTAACATCATATTGTTTTGGAATAGTGTTTTTGAAGTCGGTCGTTTTTTTGCTAAATTTTTTTATGTATAAGCGTGATCACTTCAAAGTTATCCCAAAGCTCATCAATAATTGCAGAAGCCATAGAGATTGGACAGGATTATAGAACTTAAGAACATGACAGAGTAGATAGACATAGCTTTAACTGTATTTGACTAAGTTAAATAACGGTAAAAAGATTCTTGGATTACCAAAGAGATGGTACTATTTTCACTGCCTTATAATTTATTTAATAAAGTCACTTAACTATCTTGTCAGCACCCATGTAATATTTCTCTCACAAATCTCCGTATACGAATACTTATTTTGCTATTAAAAATAACAAAAAGAAAAACAACTATTTGTATTATTATAAATTTTGAGGAATTCCCTCGACCACTCATAGATCTCATCATCATTCAAATCATTACGCGTAATATCTCATAACATGGGCTTTCATTAAGTCTCTAATATTTATATTAAATTGCGCAGTATGTGTGAGGAGCATTTCTGAAGGGGATCCCAAATCGAACATGTCCCTTGTTTGGCAGTATCATGTAGGAAAACATTATATGGAATGTTGAAGACAAGGATTGCCATAAATGGCGAGAGCTTTTAATTTCAACAAATAACAAGTTTCGCAGCGGCTGTCTCAAGGTTATAAGTAAGTCGCCACATAAAGTGGTTTCGCGGGTAACATTTTATGTATGAATGTTATATAGGCTATACTTAAATTAAATTCTATATACTGCCTGTGAATTTTTGTCATTTAAGTCTAAAGGCAACTTCAGACAGATCATGAAAATTTTGACAGTTGAACTCGGGTTAGAAGTATCCATTCTCCAGAATGCTATGCAACTTTAGCTAGTAAGCTAAAGTATGTTTCCATGATATGGTATATGGGAGAATATGTATGGGTGGCAGTTATAGCATTACACGTGACCGTACCCTAGTCCTCTTCAGTCATAAAGAACGGTTTGTCCAAACCACTAAGTCGTAATTTACTTAAATTTATTTTTATTTTATCATTATTAATTTGTAATCTAAAAATAACTGCTTATACCGAAATTCGGCGATGGTCATCACTTAACATAAAGTGACCTTTACACTCGTTTTTCCTCCTATTCCATTAAACAATAAATGCATAATAATTTTCTTTTTCAAACAAGCGACAATCTCCCTTGGCTGGTTATGGCTGAATTTAATAGACACTAGGATGTATATATTTAGCTAACTTAATTTTTCTTGTACCTAGCAACTATATTTACGTGGTACTAAGCTACTAACGGTCGCTTTCAATAACCTATCTATCCTTAGTTTATCTTACTAGGGGTAGACAAATCTATCCTTTTACGCTTACTTACATTTCAATAACCTATTGACAGATAGCATTGGACTATAACTATATTGGACATAAATACGGATAGATAAGATCTTGTCATTAAACGGTGACAACAATGTATCCGAAAGTTAAACAAAGGATAGATAGGTTATTGAAAACGGCCGTAATTTAATACAAAAACTGAACTCAGACGCGTAGAGAGATAGAAATTCCAAAATGCTTGTGTGGCAGCCATTATCAACAACATAGCCAGACAGCTGCGCTTGTTTATAAATAAAAATTATTGCATCAATTTAAGAATTCAGCCGAACGATGAGAATTCCAAGGTTTTTCCATTCTTTGTTTACTTTGTCGTTTTTCCATTGTTTATATTATTTTACTAGCTGATTCCCGCAGCTTCGTCCGCGTACACACATGACTAAGCACCTAGTACTTATAAAAAATCATTGTTTCTTAAAACTTTCTGATCTTTATATTAAATGATGATATCAAAATATTTTTTACTCGATAGGGGCCAACCAAGTGTTTTAAGAATAACAATTAGAAGACTTAATGGAAATCTATATAATAATATCCTAAATTTGCGCACAAATGAAAACCTATGAATATGAATCTATCCTTTATTTTATATTGATATATTACTTGGTTGTTTTCGGGAACAGGTATGAAGAATGTTTTCATCCATTTAATAACAAGTCAATTCGATTCGATAATTCAGAAATCTGTCAACTTGTCGATCCTGTCATAGCGAACTTTGTTTTTATTGGTATTAAAAAGAGTGATGTTAAGTATGTTAAGTATTTTTTTATTAGTTAAAATTTTTTGGATATATTAAAAAATACATATATTTATTATATTTTTACACCTATCAATAGCTTTTTTGAGGTTCAAGTACGTAGTTCATTTATCTACCCACTTTTTACACAATTGATTCGAAACGATCGAATTCTGACTGTCGAAAAGGACCCTTTATCTCGGAAACGCGTGGAGTTGACGCGGATGAGTAGACAATCGAATAAGACAGATAAGAGAATGAAGTAAAATATGAACGGTCGGCCTACGGCATAACATTTAATATTTATAATAATCAATATATTTAATAGAAAGTGAAAGAATATAATGTAATAATAGAATAAGAATATAAGGATAACAGAATATATGAGATTGTTTTATTTTATAAATTCACGTGTGATGGAGGACCCACGCGCTACAGTATCAACATGCCACATTTTATTAAATTATCTATATAAATTATTGTGCACTATATAAGTAACTTTAGATTTTAACAAACAAAGAGTATCTAAGATATTGACGGGCAATATAAGGTATCAACCTGCCAAACTATTAAATTGTGTACGCTATATAAATTACTATAGATTTTTAACAATCCCACGGGAACTCTATAATTTTCCTGGATGAAAATTATCTAAGATATTGACCGGGGATGTAAGGTATCACTATGCGATTTTAAATAAATCGGTCCAATAGTTTTAGACTTTATCCCGTACGAACAGAAAAACAAAAAAAAATCGTCCTCCAGTGTACTTCTATTTTTGTATTTTAACTTAAAAAAAAACTGGTAGTTTTTGACGTTCAATAAGTGACTTTAAACCCATAAATAATATTTTAAAATTGAATAAACATATTATTATTATTTGACACATACTATGATGGATTAAACAAGACAAACGTTATTACTTATTTTTAATTAATTTAAACTATTTAATCAAATATTTTGTTTTGATGAAAGTGGCACCGTAGCTACGAACGGAGACCTCACTAGAGAACACCAGTCGAAGTATCACTCTGAAATCTAACTTGCATAAGAACTTTTAGTGCTTTTGAAAAATACACATTAAATCATTTAAATAGGTATAAAAGTATGCAGTAATGTTCAGTTATATCAGGTTACAGCAGATGGCTCCTGTGCTCCTCATAATACAAAAACTAACTTAACATTTTTTTGCTTTTAAGCCAGCCAAGCTTTGAGTTTAAGTTATTTTTAAGACAAGCATTTACAAACAAACCGACAATCTCACACTTTTTAGTCCTCGCTTATAAAGTACGAAGTTTATAATTGACTATCAAATCAAATCAAAATCACTTTATTCATGTATGACAAGAAAATAACAATTATTGTCAAAACTTTTCTTTTCCTTTTACATTTACTATCACTTCGGAAATGGGTGAGCTCTCAACAGTTGGGTGCTATTTAACCAACCCTATCTAGTCCGCCCTATCTACCAGTGGGAGGCTCCTTTGCACAGGATGCCGGCTAGATTATGAGTACCACAATGGCGCCCATTTCTGCCGTGAAGAAGTAATGTGTAAGCATTACTATGTTTCGGTCTGAAGGGTGCCGTAGCTAGTGAAATTACTGCGCAAATGATACTTAACATCTAATGTCTCAAAGTGACGAGCGCAGTTGTCGTGCCATTCCAAATTATTGGGGTTTTTCAAGAATCCTGACCAGCACTGCATTGTAATGGGCAAGGCGTATCAATTACCATCAGCTGAACGTCCTCCTCGTCTCATCCCTTATTTTCATAAAAAAAAGAATAAATAAAATATGCAATTGTTCCCCTTATTGAGGATCAAGTAAGATCATTAACAAAACGGGACATTACAGGTTCAAGTTCAAAAGAGGAGACTTCAGCTGCTCTTAATATCTGAAGGACAAAAACATTAAAATTTCACTCCTGTATTAACACCTAAAATGTTAGTGAGAAGAAGCAGCAAGAAACTCATTGCTACTGTTTAAAATCAAGTTTTACGTTTTACAAATCATTTCAATTAAAATATATTATGTAAAGTGATGCAACTTAAATACTCAATCCATACGAGAAAAAAGTAAATTCAAACTTAAAAACAAGAGTTATTGAATAAAACAGTAGATACATCAAGCCACACACACCGTAAATAAATAAAAGTATATTGCGATATTTAATTTTCGATTAAAAAAATATAATAACTTTAATTTCTAAAAACATGAAGCTGAGTTTTTGGTAACAGAATCATCCTACCAGCACAAGTGGCGCTTCTTTACGGGCATAACGCATGGGCCAGCCATCGCCTCCCTTGACCATATCTAAGGGACGGGAACGACCCGTCCCAAGTCGCGGCGACAATCAGTTATATTGAAGCGACCAGGAAGAAGCCTGTCACTAGAACTCAACCAAATAACAAAATAGCATTTGTATCTACATAATACAGTGCAATACCCACTAAATACCTCTACTTACAATATTAAATGATCATTTAGATTGTAATAAGGTTTTTCTATAAGCTTATACTTAATATAGGCTTTGAACTTTGGTCTTCGCGTCAGGCGCTATATCTGTCCGGCCGGCTGCAACGCCACACTAATTATTGTTCATACTTCATTGAAAGGACACTGCGTACGCGCTGCTCTTCACATAAACGCATTAACAATGTTATTGTGGTTCATATACTGTCCTTCGTATCATTTTAAAAACTGTCTGTGGTCGTACCAAGTGAAGTACTGCTCGACTGAGGACAAGGGTGAGTACATTAGCCAATTGGCACTTTTTGTATATTAATTGTGAACTGGCCGCTGTAGATTTCCTGCCTGACAGTCCACCTCACAATACGCCGCAACCTATTTTGACTCCTTTGAAAATGGTAAAATTGTAAGTAGAGGTGTTTAGTGAGTATAGCACAATATTATGTAGATTTACATTCTATTTTGTTATTCGATTGAGTTTTCGTGACATGTCGGACATCGTGCTTCGTCATGCACATTGGTTGTTGTAGCGTCCCTTAATATGGTCGAGGCAAGCAATGCCTGGTCCATGCGTCATGCTCGTATACGATTCGTACGTGCTGCTTGTTATGATAGACGATACCTAAAGTCTTCAAAATTAAAGTTATTTAATATACATATATTTCTATAGTCGTTAAAATAATGCTCTCGTAAAACCTTTATTTGAATTTACAGTGTGTGTGGCAATTAGTTTCTGGCCACTTCTTCTCACTAAAGCATAATTCAAGACATTCATTAATGTCATTTTCTTAACCTAAACGAATAAAGTGATTTTGATTTGATTTGGGTAACAATTTGTTTATTCAGACAGACCAGGTCCAGAACATAAAAAAAATCAGTTATATTACATCATTTTAATATCATTGTGTCAAGGTGAAAATTTATAAGTAATATATATATAAGAATACGATGCGTTTATGTGTTTCTGCGTGGTTAATATTTAAAAACAGCAGTCTTTAGAACTATAACATAAATTGAGATCTTACTCTGTACAAATGGACCGATCCTCAATTATATAATGCTATTACTGCTGCAGATTTTGGTCATATCAAGAACCAATTTAGATCGGAGCCAAGGTATGGATCTATGTTTATTTTTTTTTTATTTTTTTTATTTATTTATTTATTTACATTAAAGTGTACAAAAGAAAATACTTAAAGCTAGCATCAGAAAACCACACGGGTTTGTAATATTTGCTAACAAAGAGTTAAATCTAGGTACATTAACAACAAACATTAGTGCCAGTTAGATAAATTGTGTAAATATATTTATTTTAAGTGACTTAAAAACTATGATTTCAGTTTTTTCTTAATATTACGAGGATTTATACAGTTCCATACATCAGTGGGTTATTTATTAATTAGGCGAGGAACTAGGTAAGCATTCGTTTCTTTCGCCATATCTATTGAGCGCGCTCGGACAATTACAATGTACACATTATATTATATAGGTAGTTATTAAAATATCTTATAATTAATATTTAAGTTTCAAGTGAAACAAATGGAGTCACTGCATTGTGGCCAGTCGGCTACCAAAGCAGTGCCTTGTTCTGTCGAGAAGCAGAATATAAAACGTGAAATCATTATTAGACCGTAATAAGTATTACCCGGTATTACAATTTTAATCTATTTTCACGTATTCGAATAACAGAGATATGGTAATATATCTCTTTAATCCGATTATTAGGGATACATTTTCTTCACATTTAATAAAGGTATCTCGTGATATTGTTTTTAAAATTTATCTACTAGATGTAGATATACTTCACGGTACCTATCTTGTAGGGATTGAAATGATCTTGTTGCTGTAGAAATTTTGGGATTTCTAATTATGGAAGAAAAAAACAAATAAAAAGTATCTGGAAACAACATTTACTAATTTGTTTCTTTTTTTAATAAAACCTTTTTATTGGCATATAAACCAGCCAGATACAAAATGGTATAGATGAAGAGATTTTATTAAAAGTTTATATGTACTATGTGCGATAGAACTTTAGCAAAAAAAATTGCCATGAATTGGTTTTTATTTTTATTTTTTTATTTTATGTGACACGTTAGCTTTTTCCATTTTATATTGTTTTGATTATAACTATTGATAAATTGAGCTGCTGATTTGGGATTGGTTGACGGACAACATAAATAAAATATAATCTGTGTACTTACGGCCGTTCCCAATATACTATCTACAGATAGAGATAAATAACTACCTTCTACTGCCAGTAATTAGCTGTCAATAATTTGAAGCCGTCCCAATATACCCAATAAGTCATTCTTATCGCCTTATATTGGGATGCGTGAATTGCAATTTCCATACCTATCGCTGGTAAGCTATACGTCGTCCCATTGACAGACAGCGTGTACGGATAAGGTGAGTTACCGTCGATAAGTTTATTGGGACAGAAAAGTCAACGATAGTTACGATTTTTATCTCAAGTAAGAGATGGACTGAATATTGGGAACGGCTGTTAATAATCTGAGATTAGAGATCGTATTGTTTATTGACGTGACGTTAATCTATAGGTATATATATATATACATATATACGAAAAATATAGTGTACTTACGATATCAGAATAGCATAACAAAGGCATACGAATTTTGGTACACCGGTTGTACCGATTCTGACAGGTCTTCCCCTGGCAGATAGTTCATAATACAAGGGAGTAACTTACAAGTTATACATTTTTTATAGTCCGATTACCAAAGAAAAAACTAAATAATGTTAAATCGTCGAAAATCTTACGGCCTTACCAATAAATTAGGTATAAAGTTATAGCTGGGCTTAAACCAAAAATATGCAAAATGTTGACTATATCGCTGACCACACTGTTAATACAATGATTATTTTGTTTTCCGAATGTCAAGCAGCCTTGCAAATAAAACGGAAACGTTATACGTCCGAATAAACCGACATAAGCAAAATGTCTATTTGTAAACATTTTGCCGCCATATTGGTTTATTTTCAGGTATAACTTTAAAGAAAGTTTATTTGTAAAGCCGTTAAGACTTTATTTTATTTGTTTTCCGCGTCCTGCGCTGAATTAGGATTTATCTGTGTTTTTATTAAAGAGAAGTAAAGTTATTCCACATTTAAAACTTTTCTTGTCTTTATCTTACCTTTTTCAATACAGAATAACATGACAGGCTGAAGTAATTTTAAACTTGGAGTAACTTCACATTGCGTTTATTAATAAGACAGTATGAGTCAGTATATATTTTTGTCTCTATTAATTAAAGATCAAATTAAAGGAACTATTTTGATGTGAAGACTTCTTTAGCATCGTTGTAATTCTACTTCAAAGTCAATGAAACGAAAAAGCGAGACGAAAAAGAGACAGACGATTTTACGTGGGAGAAAATGGGATAGAAAGCATTGTAGAGTTTTTTGGTACCAGGCAATCATAGTTGAAGAAGAGTTTGCCTTATGTATGACGCGAGTATACCTTAATATTTTCTAACGTACTACTGCTACGTAGACACCAGGAGAATATAAATATGGTAGCGGTGATAGTAGTCTTTCATAGCGGTTGAAATCATGTGTCATCCTAGCATTTACCAGGACTTCATATGCACTTAAAGGTTCATGCACACTGCCGGTTTCACTTCTAACACTTACATAGATCTTAGTATTTATTGTATTTAACGATTAAATGAAATGAAGATGTCGATTTGTCACTTAAATAATATGGATTTTAATATGTAGAATACGTCCATATATGTAATGTAATTCTGATTTATATAAAGAAATTATTAATTTAGAAATTATATTATTAGATGCTTAATTAAATAAATATTATCCAACAGTATCTACCCGGAAAAGCTGCAAAAATGCCAATAACCGTGAAGAAATGTTCGCATTTTACCAAACCTTATTTTATGAACATAGAAGTGCTCTTGACATCAACAATGACCTCACTGATGGTAACCTCATTGAAACTGAGTAAAACTAAAGTTGGGGGTCGCGAGCGAGAGCTATTTGAAGGAATAGATCACGGTTGGTACCACAAAATACATATTATATGCAAGTAATATCATATTTGATGCATTTTATTTAATAATGTTTTGTTTTCCAGATGTTATTATGTTATAGTATTCAGGAAGAGAAAGAAAGTGATGTGGGCCGAGAGCGTCGCTTAAGTATGCCGCCCTGTAGGGACTACTATCTGGGAAACTGCGCATGTCAAGCATTGTATCACTGGCAGTACATTCATCAAATAAGTAAGCTTACCTACAATACTTATATTCTATGTTTGAATTTGACACATATACAATTTTTAAACCAACCGGAGTACTTACATTTCATTTCTTTTTAGGGATGTTGTTAATCTCAGTGGCATTCCTGCTGGGTCAAGTCAGATTAGTTTAACCCTAGCAGATACATGGATGACAATGGCAATTTAGGACCGGAATACTTCATGCCTTCCGGCGTGCGAAGGCGAATGTGTCTTATGTGATCTCATAGAAAGTATCATAGGAGATCATAAACATCTCCATCCATGCAGTTATACTATTTTGCAGGGTGGAAATGTTCGTGTTTTTCGTGAATACTATGCATCAATCGACACGTTACTGGAGGACACCGTTGGAGCTACGAAATTTAACTGGAACAGCTGGGACATAGCGTCCCAAAACTTTAACTGGATCAGCTGAGACATAGCTATGGGACACTACGTCTCAGCTGTTCCAGTGAAAGTGCATTTTGCACAATTGACCAACCGCTGCCGTAGTCTATCTGCAGTATTAGAGTGCATCTAAGACAAATATATTTAAGTTTACTATCAAATTACGACATCGCAGCTCAATTATAGGAATAGTCTTTTATAGAAACTACAACATTTTATTTTAAATATAGCTATTTTCCACATAGTTTTTAAATATGTCTCAGAAGTTGAAATAAATTACCATTATTTACCATCATGATGTTAAATTGAGTTAATATGTCTCAAGTGTTTGTCCGGGAGTACGCCTTTTGAAAAGGAGAGCTAGAATAAACGCGTAAACACAACAACTTACGAACTGAATAAACAAAACGGCGTCAACGCACGAATACACGATCGGAGCACGATAAGAGAATCTCTCCGAATTTCTGTCTGAATCCGGTACATCGGGCATAGAGGTCTGATACTATGGTATTTTTCCGTCGTCGTCAAGTGTTGGAGGAAAAAAAGACCGCACAGAAGATCGGCCTCTTTTGCCGTATGGAACAGGGTGTCACTTTCATGTACAGTAGCGGTATGGACGTTTTTTTGTACTTATCAAGAGCAGGTTTCGACAACGCTCAACTTGGGTGTTCCAGTCGAGGAGCTTAAAGGCTGCTCGCTGATTTTGATGACGTGCTTAGATTTCGCACGGTTGATTTGCCGCTTAATTATTCTGGATACAAGGTTGTATTTCCTCTTTAGAACTTTGCAGTTCGGATTGTTTACAGTGCCACAACTCAGGTTCGATACGTGTGTATATTTTCAGTCAGCTGCTGCTTTAACTGACACATTGAACCAGGGTTGTTATCTGCCACCGATTTGTACTACAGAGCTTGGAATAAAAATTTGTTTTTAGACTGAAATATATGAATTTATGACTAATATCTCTCTCGCTAATGGGGCTCCAATTGATGCAAATCTATATATTAAACATAATTTGTGGCATGATGTCTTTTTAGCTTAACATCGCATTACTCTCAATATCAACAACGACCTTATTGATGTTAAGTTCATTGATTTAGAAAGCTAAATTTGGAGGTCGCGAGGGAAAGCATACATACATGAAATATTTTACATGTAATGTAATATTTGATGCATTTTATTTAATTATGTTTTGCTTTCAGATGTTATGAGACGATGATGTGGGCCAGGAGCGTCTCCCAGCTATGTCACCCTACACAGAAACACTGCGAATGTCAAGCATTGTTCCAAAGAGACAGTTTTTACAAATACTAGAGTTTTTTTTGTTTATGTTTATCTCTATGGATACCGCATTCCTGCTGGGTCGAGTCAAATAAGTTCAACCCTAGCAGATTCATCTATGACAATGGCGAATTCAGACGACCGGAAGGAATACTTCATGCCTTCCGACATGTGAAGGCGAGTGTGTCTAGCATATCTCATAGAAAGTATCATAGGAATTCATGAACATTTCCATCCTCGCAATGACAATGCATCAATTTGACATGTCGCTGAAGGGCACCATCGGGGTTAAGATAGCATCACAGCTGTTCCAAGTATAGTTCGTTTCCCACAATCGACCAGCCCCTGCCGTAGTCAGTGCGCAATATTAGACAATATTTAAGTTTATTATCAAGTGACGACATCTCTATTCAATAGTCTCTTGTAGAAACAACATAGTTGCTATTTTTGACATGGTTTTCAAATATGACTCACACGTAAAAGTAAATTACCATTATATTTTATCCTCATCTTGTTAAATTGAGTTTATATGTTTCAACTGCTTGTAGATTAAGTGTATTTATTGATTATAACTTTCTTAAAACTTTGTGTGCGTATTTTATTTTCGTTACTAAGTTAGATTAGGTACTTAGTTTATAATTCATGTTTATTTATTCAAAACATCCATCTTACTTATCTCTACTTAACAATTTAAATACAATAAAAAAGATGTTCCTAGGTGAAAATGTTAACAAATATTTCAAATAGATCACACACATCGGAACAAAGCATGGGGTGGTGCCAAGGGTACAACATCGGTCACCGTCATTTTATAAAAGTCACAGAGAAAAGGAAATATAAATCCAGCAGTTAACATTCTTGATAGCTCATCGCCATCGAATATTCGTTTTCCAGTAGAGAAATATTTGTTGTGATATATGTAACTTAAAATATTGTCTTGATGACATTATTAGAACTCCAAGTGTTAGAGTTTTAGCACAAAACGAGTAGAACAAAGAAATAATTCTGAACAACAGATATATTAACAAAAGGTAAAATACTTCAAAAATATTCTAAACGATGAATTTAAGTCTAAATCTACTAAGTTTTGCTTTACACGAGACATCTTCAGGAGCACCGATTTGAAAGATTCAACATATTATGGCAGTGAGAACCGACTAACGGATAACAAAGCAGTCACAGATGTAGTTCAATCACTCAGCCTACCATAAAACGCTACCTCTACGAGTCCACCTAGAAGGGCGATAGAATTACGATTTCTATCCGTTGGGTAATTCGCATACTAAGATAACTTCACAATTAATTAATCGAATAATAACTAATTCAAATATTTTTATTCACAATATCATATTGAAATCAATTATAGACCGTTACATTTACATATTAAGACAAGTCTGATCTTTTGGAAAATGTTTGTAACCCATGAAATATTTTAAAACTCTGTCATAAAAGGCATTTACTTTCTCAAAATTCCTCTAGAATTCTTAGTGGTGTGAATTAAATCACTATAACCGTATCGGAAGCAAATATTTAAATTAATTTATATTTATATTTTAATAAATAATTTATTTTTAACCTCTCGAGAAAGTTAGAAAGATATGAAAATTCTTATTAGTTATTCATTTTAAACTATTCTTTCAATTTAATTTATAAACGACGGGGGACACATCAAAGGAACAACAAAGTTGTTGTTTTTATTTAATTTTGAGCATTTTCATATTTATTCACCTTTTAAACCTTCCCTGGACTTCCACAAATAATTCATGACAAAAGTTAGCCAAATCGGTCCAGGCGTTCTCGAGTTTTAGAGAAACTAACGAACAGCATTTCATTTTTATAAATATAGATACTAGCTGAGCCGCTGTTCTGTCATTATGTAAGTATTCGGGAAACGTATTCCTGAGCGGTTCATGTAATGAATAGTATGTCTCTTTCGTGTGGTCACTTTTTCCTACAATATGGAACTTATACTGTCTTTAATAATTTAGTAAAAACATAAAAACTCTTAATCAATATATATAAATATGGTAAAAATTCAATTATAACAATAAAATAAAGTGAAGTAAAGAGCAGATTTTTTTTAAAGCAATATAATAATTGAATTAAAGGTCTTAGTAACCAGGTTATAAAATTTAAATAATACTTGTAACGCCAGAGGAATCAACTATCCACATGAGTTAGAAAATCGAAAACACATTGGTACATGCCATCAGTCAGCGGCAGGATAGAACTTTTCACGACACGGAGGCCTTTTGTAATTTTGTACTTACGTGTTTGAAAAGTAATGAACTAGTACGGTTTTAATGAATTTCCCCTTTTTTATGTACTATGAGGACAAACGAGTGTACGGGTCACCTGTTGTTAAGTGATCACCGCCGCCCACAATCTCTTGCAACACCAGAGGAATCACAGGAACGTTGCCGGCCTTTAAGGAAGGTGTACGCGCTTTTTTTGAAGGTACCCATGTCGAATCGTCCCGGAAACACCGCACAAGGAAGCTCATTCCACAGCTTTGTAGTACGTGGAAGAAAGCTCCTTGAAAACCGCACTGTGGAGGACCGCCACACATCCAAATGGTGAGGATGATATCCTAACTTGTGGCGTGTCCTGCGAAGGTGGAATTCGGCGGCAGGAATCAGGTTAAGCAGTTCTTCGGAACACTCCCCGTGATAAATGCGGTAGAAGACACACAATGAAGCGACGTCTCTACGCAACGCCAAGTGATCCCTGTTCATAAATTATTCGGCTTGAATTAAATTTTATATGGGATTAACATACCTCCTTATGTATATGATTTCTGTGTTTTTGTGCCTATAATTAATCAAGTCTTTAATTTGGTTAAAATCACTTATTTTAACTTACTCAAAAAAGATTGTTCTCAAATTGCTCGTATTGGACGACTTTACTGCGCCAACGGCCATCTGTACGTCGAGCTATTACTGCCACTTCAGTTTCCCAATCAACTCAACTATGTCGGTGACTTTGGTGCCCCAACGGAAATTCCGAGCAAAGCCCTCTCCAATGCTCTTTTAGCAACCTCAAAAGCAAAAGATTTCTCATATGGCACATGATTAGCAACCACGTCTGCGTATCTTCAGACAATGTGGTATTTGGCATGAGAAGATTTTATGGAGCCCCGATACCCCGTCCTAACCACATGGTCGGATTTTGTACGGCCGGACGATCCGGTGGGCGTGGTTGGGCGCCTCGCACCAATTGGTCCACCGTCGTTCTCGGTAGGGTACGGACGGTAATAATAACAATTTTGTGTGATGGGCACTGCGACATACCATCAAATATGGTCCAGTACCAGACCGTGTCTGATGGTTCAGCCGTACCAAATCCGATCATGTATGTAGGCTTTAAGTTTAATTAACGCGCATATGTAACAAAACCTCTGACTCATAGTTATTAATAACTTTGTTTTATTGGACCATAAGGAGTTAGTCTTCATAGAAAATGGCACTTTGAATGCACACCGGTACAGAAATCTTCAATCAAAATTATTTATGTACAAACCGAAGTAACGGTTCTTGGAGAAAATTTTGCGCTCGCCGTTCTGGCGATATGGAAATAGATGTGTTCTGGATATTCGTCATTTGGACTGGCCAGCTCGTAGTCCCGACCTCAATCCCATAGAGCACACGTGGGATGTTCTAAAACGAGGAGTAGGATCGGTTCAGCTGTACCAAATCCGATCATGTGTGTAGGCTTTAAGTTTAATTAACGCGCATATGTAACAAAACCTCTGACTCATCGTTATTAATAACTTTCTTGTACTTCAGCGACAGACGCGACGAACCCATCTGACCTTGACGTTGCAAAAGATATATGAATCAACAATTGCATCCACATCTAAATATAGCTGTAATAGTGTTGTGAGCATTCATATTTTTAAGCTGACATCAAAATGGCTGCGTGGACGAGATTCTCCGTTCGTGTTATTTTTTATTTAGTTATTTCAAAATACCGCCGTTTAACTGTACCTAATATGGAATTTTCATGTTTATCTTGGCACCATCTTTAAAAGTTTATAAAAAATGTAGGCTTTAAAATTAAGTCTGCTTTACGTTCTTTTCACCAAAGACGTTCTTTGTATATATCCAGATACACAATTTGCTTATATTATGTCATCTATAGAGTCAATATTTTTCTTTAAAACTACTCCTTCTTTACTGAATTATGTAGACGAAACATTTTGTTATTTTTAAAGTGATATCCCTCACTTCGTGGTTTAATTATTAGACAAATTAAATTTGTAACCAAAAGTCCGAGCGTTGTGGAGCCACAACCTGAGTGTTGAACAAGACATTCCAAAATTTACGACCCATGCGTACACGAACGGTTGGCTCAGTTAGAAAGCTCCATTATTATCCAGGCTGACTGCCAGGTTCTCCCTTGCTTTCGATAGCCGTTGCCCATCTATGTGTTAAGTGTACCACAAGATCACCTGCAAACCGAGCAAAAAAAATAAATGGCGAA
The DNA here is from genome assembly GCF_905404315.1 of Leptidea sinapis. NCBI lineage: Eukaryota > Metazoa > Arthropoda > Insecta > Lepidoptera > Pieridae > Leptidea > Leptidea sinapis. Next base: position 22,726,096 of record NC_066312.1, on the reverse strand, counting down.
ATTATTACAACTTTTACTTCAATCTTAAAACATCAAGATTACACACAGACACACTGTTTTTGGCTTCATTGCATAATTTATTATACTTTTCTTATTTTTGTAATTTCCATTCAGCGAGTCAAACAATTCATTAAAGAATAAAATTACTTAGGTCTACCGTCTCCTTGCATTTTGAAGGTAGGATATTATAACATTTATCTATAACAGGTTATGTTGATTAGCAATATTATTACGGTGTTACAGCTAAAATTAAAGCAGAAACAAAAGGCGAAGAAATAAAAATTCAAAGAGGTGTTCGTCAAGAAGATCAGTTGTCACGTAGGAGAACGTTCTCCGTGAACTAAATTGGGAATAAAGAGGACTCTCAATTGACGGTGATAACATAACACATTTAAGAATTGCAGATGACTGATAATCTTTTTACCAACAAAAATCGAACTTCGAGCAATGCTTAGAGAACTAGACGAAGAAAGTCGGAAGGTAGGACTGGTTACAAAAACTGAGAAGACTATGACTAAAGATATAAAAGGAAATGAAATTTAAAGACGAATAGGAAATACTTCAAAAAAGTTCTGGAGTCTGAAAGAAGTGATGGAAATCAGTGAAACAAGCATGACCGTCAAAAGAAAACTTTTTACTCCCTCCTTATCCTCCCTATCCTTACGAGGACGAGCGAAATGGTGTAAAACTATAATTTACTGTTATCTGAGGGACAGAAAAAGAAACCGAGGTAGACCATTTAGGATCTCCTAATGAGTGGACGATATTAAGGCAGTTGCGGGCAGCACATGGACTAGAACAGCTGATAACAACAGTATGTGAAGGCAGTTGAAGGAGGCCTATGTTTATAATAGACAAACAAACAAAACTGATAATAATTCAACTAATTAAATAAAATATTTATGAAGGAAAATATTGTCAATTTGTAATAAATATGTGCATGTCAAGAAAAATATTAAGTATTTTGGCGGCTTATTTTATTTTATAATTATTTTTCTTATCATCCCATCAGTTCAGAGGTTTACGGCCGTTTCAATAACCTATCCATCCTTAGTTCTACTTACTACAGGTAAACAGATCTATTCTTTTACATTTAGGTACTTACTTTTCAATAACTTATCGACAATTAGCATTTTCTACCGAATTTGTATATCTGTCATTAGAGAGGACTGATAGTCTACTAGAGATAGGAACTCACATACTGATTTATTTCAATAAAAGTTTCAAGTCACTATCCGATAGACGCAGCTAACTTTGGTAACGTCATTCGTTAATCTGTCAAAATCGATCGGTTACGCGGCGCGTGGCCCAATAGCCTTTCGAAAATAAGTAGATTTCTGATAAATATTGAATACCAAGGTTATAGTATTGACACGAGAGTGGGTCAGGGATTGGAAATAATACTCTGCTTATAGGAACGAGTCTTTATTTGACTGAACGTTGACTTTTTCTGAACTTGCACTTCGCTGGTCTGCCGCTGTTCCTCTTGTGGGCGGGCGGTCCTTTCATTCACCATCGGTCCATTCCTTCAACGGGTCACACCGCACCGAAAACACTAAGTTTCTTCTATCTTCTTTTCTTCTTGGAACACTTCCCACTTTTCACTATTTCTTCTTTTCTTCTTTCTTCTTTACACTTTCGAGTCAGAACTAGAAATGCTTAGTACGGCTTATATACCCCCGGATCTGTTCCATTTTCAAAATGATTCTCCCATTCCATCTTTAAATTGAAATTGTACTATAAAAATTCTTTTAACTATTTTTATCCTGCCTACACACATTTTCGATCCGTTTTTTTCTGTTCGATTTGATCCTGAACTTACTAGAAATTTCCATTAACTTTACAAAACCCAAAGAATTCATACACTGGTAGGTGTATCGAACCCGGATCTACATCGTCTAAAGTAAACACTTTTACGCCAAAGCTACGAGTATTGCTGACTGACCTGTTGAAATTATCAATGTCTTAAAGTTTGACAACTCTCGTCATGTACGTTGCTGCACGATATGACGTTTGACAACTCTCGTCATACATGTCGAAGCGTTGCTACGCGACAGTATATTTTAACAGTGGCGATAGTGATATGGAAATATTACAAATTAGAATATTGTGACTTAAGCAGTGACATTAATACCGATAACATACCGTTAGAGAAGGAATATAAACCACGTGTGAATTATAATATGACAAAACTAAATCACTACGAATTAGCATACATATTTAGACTGAATAAAAGTGCTGTGAATCAGTTGATGGATTTGTTACAACTATATTTAATGAAACATCCAGAAGGTAAGGGTAATTTTTATCTAAATACTATAAGATACAGGCTCCGTACTGCTGCTATAGTAATATCAGCATTTTTAAAAATTGTTCTTAATATTCCAGAAATCATGGCAGATCAGCTTTTCATCAGATACTTTTGGCTCTTGGAGAAGGCTTCTCGCTGCCAATATAATATGCACTCGCCATCCAGCCCGTGGCCCTAAATCACGACCACAGAGTTAGAGCATATATTCGCTCCAAATTGTATTGAAAATGCAACGTGGACTCAAGAAAACTGGGGTAGAGTATTATTCTCAGCTGAAGCCAGAATAACACTATATGGTGAGTACGTCGGCGAATACTACGAAGGCAAGGGGAACGTTTCGCAGAAGTTTTCTTTTAAAAAATAACCCCTTATGGTGAAGGCTTAGTTATGTTTTGGGCAGCGATTAATGTATTTGACCATAAGGAGTTAGTCTTCATAGAAAATGGCACTTTGAATGCACACCGGTACAGAAATCTTCAATCAAAATTCTGTAAGTACAACCCGAAGTAGCGGTTCTTGGAGAAAATTTCGTGCTCACCGTTCTGGCGATGTGGAAATAGATGTGTTCTGGATATTCGTCATTTGGATTGGCCAGCTCGTAGTGCCGACCTCAATCCCATAGAGCACATGTGGGATGTTCTAAAACGAGGAGTAAGATCGGTTCAGCCCGTTCCGCAAAACATCAGGGAGCTAATGAATGTAATTGCTGTGCAGTGGGGAGCGTTCTGCACAGAAAACAATTTAAAATAGCGTCGATAGCATACCCGAACGAATACAAGCTGTCACGCTCGATTTTAAACTTTTACTTTTTATTTTTGTTTTAAAACATTTCAGTTTTTAGCCTGCTGTTTTATTTAATGAATAGACACGCCAGTAGCTGTTAACACTCTGGGATCATTTTCATAATTCCATCGAAATGTAATGACGAAATTGACAGAAACTAGTTTTTGCCTATTTATTTAGAGTATTATTATGATATAAGCTACTGAATTGTGGAATAAACTGAAGATGCCTGTGAAACATGTGTCTTACCTAGGTGCCCGTTTTTTTCGCAAGTGTATTTGACTTCTTTGGAAGACTATCTATTTGGTCACTTTCGGTGCATCGATGTGACATTGGGTGTTGTCATGTAAGTGAATACAACTCAGAGCAACCATTGATGGTTGAGCTTGAGCCCAGAGAGAACATTGTCTGTATTTTACTTCATTTTGATCACCAGCCTGGTGATTTAAAGTACCTACTATTAAAGCAAAAAGAAAGTGTATTTTTGTTTATAGAATACCTTTAAACAAATATACACGTTTATTTTGTTCGATCCCGAAAACGTATTTAACCAATGACGTTCTTATAGAACGTTATTGTATTTAACCAATAACTCACTGACCTGTTAAAATACCACTGGACAGGCTGTTCCGTTTGACGGCAAATTTTTTGTGCCTATTTGAAGCGCCATTCGCGAGCGTTCAGAGAACTAATTTTGACGTATAATACAAATGGCTGCGAAGGAACGTAAAATACTCTGAAATATTTTTAAATTTTGAATTAAATTCCTTCGTTTTATGTATTATTTATACTTCAATTATTGACAAAGTCAAAGTCAAATAAACGTTATTCAAATAGGCTAAAAGCGCTTTTGAATCGTCACTATACGTTTTTCTTTTAAATGTATATAAGGATATAAGTTCTTATAATCAATATTTCATATTAAGAATTAAAATTGTTCATTGCATTATTTCTAGTTACACAAGCAAATAAAGATTTTTCCCTATAATCCATTCATTCAATCATAATACTAGGATGCCGCAGACGCTCGTCGTACCGCTTCGCTGCGGCGTATATTTGAGCGAAGCGAGGTAAACTAAGTCTGTGTACATAACGTATATAATTTAATCAAGTCGAAATTTAAAATTGTGATAAGAACCTAGAAAATTTCAAAAGCTTTCTATGAGCTCAAAAATTTTTAAAATCGGTCCCGAAATGGCCGAGAAACAATTTAACACAGAAATCAATTTGAGTCACCCGGTGGGAGCTCCGCTCAGCTTCGCTCAATTAGAAAAAGTAGAATCGCTTTTTAATAAAAGTAGTGTCGCTTAGCAACGTACATGCCGAGAGAAGTCCAAATTCAAGGCATTGATGATTTCGACAGCTTGGTCAGTAATACTCGTAGCTCAGCGTAAATGTGTTTACTTCAGACGCTGTAGACGCGGGTTCGATACACCTACCAGGGTATGGAATTTTTTCGGTTTTGTTAAGTTAATGGAAATTTCTAGTAAATTCAGGATCAGATGGAACAGAGAAAAAGGGTTGGAAAATGTGTAAGTAGGGTAAAAATAGTTAAAAGAAACTTCTAGTACAATTTAAATTAAAAGATGGAATAGGACAATAATTTTGAAAATAGAACAGATCCGGGGGTATATGTTCGATGCGGTGTGATGTGAAGGCAAAGCCATCGAGAAGACGAACAGCGGCAGACCAGCGAAGTGTAAGTTTTAAAAGTGAACGGAAATAAAGACTCGTTCCTTTAAACAGAGTTATTATTTCCAATTCCTGACCCGCTCTCATGTCAATTGGTGTCAGAAGTGGGATTGGAAATATGCCATTGGTGCCAAGGAACCAGAAGGAAGTGACCACGCGAGCGGGATCAGCTGCGGCAGAGACACAGGAAGAATCCTGCTCTGGGTCAGTGCCACCGTATCGCGCTAATGCAACAGATGACTGCCATGATGCAGGAACAAGCGCGCCGATAGGAGGAGCCAGCGCGCCGACAGGAGGAACAAGTGCGCTGACAGGAGGAGCAGCTGCGCGACCTGCATGAACGCCTCCCCGAGGATATTTTATCCGTGGTGCAGAAGAACTCCGCTCGTATTGACGCTCTAGAAAAGGAGATCACCCGGATTAACACTGTGGAAAGGAAGATGGGGAGATAGAAGCAACTATTCATCAGCTCAATAGGAAGGTCGTGTGTGGGCGTCCTTCAGCCAACACAGGAGTCACCAGCAGCACGACATCGACCAGAAATTTGAAAGTACCTCCCTATGACGGCAAGTCTTCCTGGGCTGCCTTCAAGCTACAATTAGAGACGGCTAGAAGAGCCAGTGGTTGGAGTGACCAAGAAGCGCACTCTGCCCTTACACTAGCACTCTGTATTGGAAGCACTCGGCGCTGGGAAGGAGGAAGTTGCCTACACGGAACTTCTTGACGCGTTGGAGGCACGTTATGCAATAGAAGAAATGTTGCTCCAAGTGTTCATCGATGGAATACGGGACGCCGAAGATAGAGCCGTATGATTGAGTCATCATATTAGCTTTATATTGTAGGAAGCGGTGGCATATGCGTTGGAAGTAGAAGCGGTACGCCACAATTTTTGGGCGACATTATACAATTTTGCGGAGTCTCAAACTCCGCAAAATTGTACCAGCAGATTCCAACCGAAGGCAAGCATACAAATCGTTATGTTTTACCTGTGGGGAGCGAGTACACATGAGGAGCACTTGCCCCAGGCGTGAGTGCATAGCGAAAGATCGTGTGGATGCGGCAGTCATATAACATCATAGCTGGCGCTGGCCGGTAAAAGCAAAGCCCCAAGGATCTTCGTTAAGCAGACATGTGACGGAAACACATTAGTTATAGAAGGAATGATAAACAGAAAATCTTGCCGTTTCTCTGGATATGGGAGCCTCGGAAGACGACATATGCGAGAAAATGTAAACTTAACACTCACAACAGCAACCGGCCAGCGTATACCGGTCCAGGGAAAGAAGATCGTGGCCATGAAAATCGGGGGTCGTTGTACTGGCAAAAAGTGGTAATCGCGGATGTTATATGGAGGTTATAGCAATAGGCCTGTAGTTTGCCGGATCCGAACTGTCTCCTTTTTTTTTTGGATCGGATGGACAAGGGCTGACTTCCATGAGTCAGGGACTACGCCTTTGGAATAAGAGTGCCGGAATAAACGCGTTAGCACCGGCGTCAACTCAGGGGCACACGTTCTAAACACGATTGGAGAAATGCCATCCGGCCCGCTCGACTTCCTGACGTCCAACGAAAACAGAGCTCGCCTAACAGTTTTCTGCCTGAACTGTACTTCAGGCATTGAGCTCTGACACCGCGGGATGGTCGGCGGTGTTTTTCCGTTGTCGTCAAGAGCCGAGTTGGAGGCGAAAAGAGCGCACAGGAGATCGGCTTTCTCTTTTGCCGTATGGGCCAGGGTGTCATTCCTCATGTGCAACGGTGGCATGGACGGCTGGTTGAAGTTACCGAGAGCAGCTTTCGACAACGACCAGAACTTGCGTGTTCCGGTCGAGTAACAGGAAAGCTGCTCGCCGATTTTGACGACGTGCTTTGACTTCGCACGGGCGATTTGCCGCTTAAAAAATCTGGAGGCATGGTTATATATCTCTCTTAAGAACTTTGCAGTTCGGATCCTTTGTGCCCAGGGCCGCAACCCAAGTTCGATACGCCTGTTTTTTGCAGTCAGATGCTGCTTTAACTGACGCATCGAACCAGGGCTGTGATCTGCCACCGATCGGTACAACAGAGCTTGGTATAAAAATATCCATGCCCTGCAGTATCACATCGGGTACTGCAACGGCGCAGGCACTAGGATCATCCGAAGGGAAATAAACCGTGCCCCAAGGGTAGGATGCAAAAAAGGAACGCAACCTATCCCAATCTGCTGACTTGTAGTGCCAAACGCGGCGGGTCGCTGGTGGTCTGCGACGTTGGCGTCGGATGGGCACTACACTCCTGACCAGGCAATGGTCGGACGTTCCGAGAGGGGCGTCGACAAAGACCTGGTAACCATCGGGATGTGTAGTCAGCAGAAGATATAATAAGGACGGCATGTGGCTATCCACATCCGGGAGCCGCGTTGGCGACTCAACCAATTGGGACAGACCATACGCCAATGCAAAATTATGCACAGATCGCCCTGCATAGTCTGTGGTACGTGATCCAAGCCATTGGGCATTGTTTATTTTTTTATTTATTTATTCAGGAATAAAACAGTCTTTTACAATAGTGAGTTACAAATATACATAAACTAGAAGACAAAACAGTTCCATAAATTAAGTAATAATTATGTTTACAATGGACAATAAAGCAAAACAAAAAACAACATAGATATTTTAAACCAAAAGTAAAAACTACAAAATTACAATGCACAAAACGAAAATTTAAACAGTTATATGAGTATAGTTAAGAACAGGACACAACAACAATTATTTTATGAAGTATTTAGAGTTATTAATTTTTTAAATTGAGTATAAAACCACCTACTATTTTCTTATATTTTTGTATATTTAATGAAAATATATCAATTTCAGTAAGATGTTTATTGTACAAACTACAAGAGCGCCTCACAAATGTATTTACTGCATAATTGCTTTTATAAGGTGATACATAAAATGTAATCTTAGAACGACAGGAGATTCTCGGTGTTATAAATTTAATTAGATTTAACAAGAATGCCGAGTCGAGCTTACTGTTAATAATTATAAATAGAAATATTTGATCGATATAATTTCTTCTGTTAATTAGTGGGGATATTCTGTGCCTTTGTAACGCAGTGGCATAATCGATAAGAATATGCCCAGTCCGGTATTCCAATGATCTTAAGAACTTATTTTGTATACCTTCAATACGAGCGATATGAACCTCGTACTGAGGGTTCCAAATAACGCAAGCAAACTCGAGGATACTGCGGATGAAAGCTTAGTAAAGAATTTTGTGTGTATTTGGTTGCCTAAATGGCTTTGACAGACGTAATACCATTCCTAATGGTTTTTTTTTTTATGGAATAGGAGGACAAACGAGCGTACGGGTCACCTGGTGTTAAGTGATCACCGCCGCCCACATTCACTTGCAACACCAGAGGAATCACAAGAGCGTTGCCGGCCTTTAAGGAAGGTGTACGCGCTTTTTTTGAAGGTACCCATGTCGTATCGTCCCCGAAACACCGCACAAGGAAGCTCATTCCACAGCTTTGTAGTACGAGGGAGAAAGCTTCTTGAAAACCGCACTGTGGAGGACCGCCACACATCCAGATGGTGGGGATGATATCCTAACTTGTGGCGTGTCGTGCGATGGTGAAATTCGGCGGCAGGAATCAGGTTAAACAGCTCTTCGGAACACTCCCCGTGATAAATGCGGTAGAAGACACACAATGAAGCGACGTCTCTACGCAACGCCAAGTGATCCAGCCGTTCACAGAGCACTGAGTCCCCGACAATTCGAGCTGCTCTACGTTGCACGCGGTCAAATGGATCGAGCAGATACTGGGGCGCACCAGACCAGAGATGACAGCAATACTCCATGTGTGGCCGGACCTGCGCTTTGTAGAGCGCTAGAATGTGGGCCGGCTTGAAGTATTGCCGTGCTCTATTGATGACGCCCAGCTTCTTCGAAGCCAATTTGGCTTTGCCCTCCAGATGGCCACGGAATTAGCAATCGCTCGAGATTTCGAGACCCAGTATTCCGATACTAGGCGCGGCTTTAAGAGAAGTGTTCTCGAAGAGCGGTGATACGACAAATGGGGTTTTTTTAGTGGTAAACGCGCAAACTTGAGTCTTCTGGGGGTTAAATTGGACAAGGTTCAATTTACCCCATTCCGCGACCTTCTCGAGAGAGGACTCGATAGAAGACACAAGTTTCTCCCGGCACTGGTCGACGATTTCCCGAGAGAGACCTGCATGGCCCGTGTATACGGCATCACCAGTGCTGTCATCTGCATAGCAATGCATGTTGGAGGTGTCCAACATATCATTGATATGCAGAAGAAACAGCGTAGGAGATAGCACACAGCCTTGGGGCACTCCAGCATTCACGGGCTTCGGGTTCGAGCAATATCCGTCGACAACGACCTGTATGCTACGCCCAGTGAGGAAGCTGGAGGTCCACTTGCACAAGCTCTCGGGAAGCCCAAATGATGGAAGTTTTGAGAGGAGCGCCTTGTGCCATACACGATCAAAGGCCTTCGCTATATCCAGGCTAACTGCCAGGCCTTCCCCCTTGCTTTCAATAGCCGCCGCCCATCTATGTGTTAGGTATACCAGAAGATCACCTGCCGACCGTCCATGGCGAAACCCGTACTGTCGGTCGTTGATCAACTGGTGACCCTCTAGGTATACTAAAAGCTGGTGGCTAATTATGCTCTCCATGATTTTGGAGAGCAGGGGGGTGATAGCAATAGGCCTGTAGTTCGCCGGATCCGAACTGTCTCCTTTTTTTTTTGGATCGGATGGACAAGGGCTGACTTCCATGAGTCAGGGACTACGCCTTTGGAATAAGAGTGCCGGAATAAACGCGTTAGCACCGGCGTCAACTCAGGGGCACACGTTCTAAGCACGATTGGAGAAATGCCATCCGGCCCGCTCGACTTCCTGACGTCCAACGAAAACAGAGCTCGCCTAACAGTTTTCTGTCTGAACTGTACTTCAGGCATAGAGCTCTGACACCGCGGGATGGTCGGCGGTGTTTTTCCGTTGTCGTCAAGAGTCGAGTTGGAGGCGAAAAGAGCGCACAGGAGCTCGGCTTTTTCTTTTGCCGTATGGGCCAGGGTGTCATTCCTCATGTGCAACGGCGGCATGGACGGCTGGTTGAAGTTACCAAGAGCAGCTTTCGACAACGACCAGAACTTGCGTGTTCCGGTCGGGTAACTGGAAAGCTGCTCGCCGATTTTGACGACGTGCTTAGACTTCGCACGGGCGATTTGCCGCTTAAAAAATCTGGAGGCACGGTTATATTTCCTCTTAAGAACTTTGCAGTTCGGATCCTTTGTGCCCAGCGCCGCAACCCAAGTTCGATACGCCTGTTTTTTGCAGTCAGATGCTGCTTTAACTGACGCATCGAACCAGGGCTGTGATCTGCCACCGATCGGTACTACAGAGCTTGGTATAAAAATATCCATGCCCTGCAGTATCACATCGCCTACTGCAATGGCGCAGGCACTAGGATCATCCGAAGAGAAACAAACCTTGCCCCAAGGGTAGGATGCAAAAAAGGAACGCATCCTATCCCAATCTGCTGACTTGTAGTGCCAAACGCGGCGGGTCGCTGGTGGTCTGCGACGTTGGCGTCGGATAGGCACTACACTCCTGACCAGGCAATGGTCGGACGTTCCAAGAGGGGCGTCGACAAAGACCTGGTAACCATCGGGATGTGTAGTCAGCAGAAGATCTAATAAGGACGGCATGTGGCTATCCACATCCGGGAGCCGCGTTGGCGACTCAACCAATTGGGACAGACCATACGCCAATGCAAAATTATGCACAGATCGCCCTGCGTAGTCTGTGGTACGTGATCCAATCCATTCGGCATTGTGCCCGTTGAAATCACCCAAGACCACGATTTCAGCGGAGGGGATCTGTGCAAGCACGACGTCAATTGCAGCTTGAACGCAGCCCATGAGATGATCGGTTTCTGCGTTACCACTATGGGACCTGTAGACACAAGCTTGTAAGCCTTAAGCGTGTAAGGAGAGGAAATGTTGTCGATATGAAGATTAAAGTTTAATTGAGAATCAAGGGTTACACCTAGGTCCTTAATACTGTTGACTCGTTGTAGTTTTTTACTAGAAAGAAAGTAATCAAAACAATTAAATTACGTTTCCGGGCAAATGTTATTGAATAACATTTATCACGATTTATAAACAGTTGGTCATTTTCACAAAATAATTTGATTTTGAGCAAATGATGAGAGTTCGTAAAACACTTCTCTATATCATTGACATACAGTATAAACATAAAAGGCCCTAAATGTGAGCCCTGTGGTATACCCGAAGAGATTTCAAGGTACCTAGATGTATAACCCTTTAGTGCAACAGCTTGACTACGATTGGAAATATAAGAAATCAACCAACGAAGTAAGTCCCCGTGTATACCGAATTTTGACGATTTATTAATTAGCGTGGTATGGTTTAATTTATTGAAAGCTTTGGAGAAATCCGTATACACCGCATCAACTTGATATCCTGAGTCCATAGCATTAAGGATATAATCTGTATATAATACAAGATTGGTATCAACACTTCTTCCCCGGTAGAAGCCATGTTGCTCTTGTGATATTTGTTTGGAGATCAACGCCGACAACTCGTTCGTTACAATTTTTTCCAATATTTTACCTAATATACATAATTTGGAAATTGGCCTATACTGTCGTATATCGTGCTTATGCACCTCCTTTATTGATGGGAGTAATAAGAACCTTTTTCCAAATTGAAGGAAAACATCCTTCTGATAATGATTTTTTTAAAATTATAAATATAGGCGTAGATAATTATTTCGAAAGTTTAGATATAAAGAGAGGATGTATTCCGTCAGCCCCCGCGCTTTTTGTTACATCAACATGTTTTAGGTGTTTTTGAATGGATTCTAAGGTAATATAGATATCAGACACATTTACGGGAGAGTTTACGTGATAACTAACATTGGATGGGATAGTTGCACTAAAGGAGTTATTCACTGGTACAAAAATGGAGTGAAAATATTCATTAAAATAATTGCAAATGGTTTCGCCGTCAGTGGATACATTACCATCGTATAACATGTAGTTCGGCACGTCATTCGAAGAAATTTTTGATTTTATGAAGCTCCAAAACTATTTTGGGGCTACTTTTATATTATCTTCAGAATATTTTATATATTTATTGTAACATTCAGTTTGTAATATACTGACGCGCTTTCGCAATAGTTTAAACTCTTGGAAATCACGTTTGTTGTGCCCGTTGAGATCACCCAAGACTAACCTTTCTGCGGAGGGGATCTGTGCAAGCACGTCGTCAATTGCCGTTTCAACGCAGCCCATGAGGTGATCGGTTTCTGCGTTACCACTATAGGACCTGTAGACGCACGCAAAGATGCGGATGCAGTCCACTAAATCTACGCGGAGCCAGAGAGTAGACAGGTCCCTACCCTCAAAATTGCCGAGACGGCGACATCAGATATCCTCCCTAACGTACACACATACCCCGGCATGATGCATAAAATTGTGCTCAATTTTGTACCCGGGGTACGATAAATATGCCTACGGAATAGCCTCCGGTCCTCGACACTAACCTATGCGAAACATAGCGGCACCAGGCCGCTACTTCACACCGGTATTCTGTGCGAGTGTGGTAAGTAACCCGGACGAGTCTGGCCCAATTGTGCTGACGTCGAAAGACGGTAGCGTGACTCTCCCACTTTCAATAAGCCCGTAGTCGCCTCTTACGACACCCTAGGGCCTTGGACTACCCTATTCTTTTTACGCCCCGGGGAAGCACAGGGCTGCTTCGGAAAGGCTGATGGAGCATGTGCTGGCAAGCATCTGGGGAGAAACCTGCCTTATCTACTTGGATGACATTGTCATCATGGGACGAAGTATTGAAGATCATCTTAAGAAGCTCAAAAAAGTCTTCACAAAACTGCAGAGTGCTAATTTGAAGTTGAGTCCAAAGAAATGTAAGGAACATTTTTTTCAACTTTCAACGTCAGGTGAATTACTTTGGCCATGTTATCTCGGAGCAAGGCGTTGCGATGGATCCTGCCAAGATAAGTGCTGTCAAGGACTGGCAGACGCCGACAGAAAAGATACATGTGACAGCATTTCTAGGACTATGCTCTTATTATCGACGCTTTGTGAAAGGGTTTTCCGATGTTGCTAATCCTGACATCGACTAACGGAGGAGAAAAGAGCCTTTTCCTAGGATGAATAATGCGAACAAGCTTTCTTAGAGTTGAAAAAACGACTATGTGAATCACCTATCCTGGGATATCCTGACACGAAGGGAAGATTCATAGTGGATGCTGATGCTAGCAACACCGGAATTGGTGCAGTGCTATCACAGAAGAGAGGAGATCAAGAAGTTGTAATTGCATACTTTAGCTAATCTTTATCGAAGCCGGAGAGAAACTACTGTGTAATTTGTAGGGAGTTACTGGCCGTAGTTAAGACATTATAACATTTCAAAAAGTACTTGTTGGTTCACAAATTCCTCGTAAGGACTGATGATGCTGCCTTGAAGTGGTTACTAGAATACGGAAGGACAAGTGGCAAGGTGGATGAGTAACTTCAAGAGTATGCCTTTGAAATCGAGCCGATGTTCGATAGGAGGAAAATGTCATGGAAACGCAGATGCTTTATCTAGAATATATTACATTCGTCAGGAGGAGAAAGAGAATTCTATGATCCGGCTGATCAGAACAGATTCCATCGACGAGAACTGGAGCAACGATCCAGTGAGGAGAGCTCAGGAAAATGATAAGGATCTTCAACCACTTTTACATTGGCTAGCAAGTGGATCACTTCAACTAAAATGGGTTGATGTGGCTAGACACAGTATGGCTACCAAGAGTGGTGACAGTGGGACAGTTTGGTCATGCAGGACGGGTTGCTCTGCCGGAATTGGGACATGCGGGGTATCGGGAAGGATTGCCATCTGCAACTGGTCGTTCCCAGGGAGAAGGTGAATGAGATCCTGAGAACCTATCATGATGGTTCTTCAGGTGGACATTTGGGAATAAGAAAAACTCTCACAAGAACTAAAGAATGATTTTACTGGTTGATTACACTGCCATGATGATTTAGAAAACTGGTGCCATAAATGCAAGAGTTGTGCAGCTGTCAAAGGACCGTAGACCCGGAGCAGAAGAGGTATGAAGTTGCGTAATGTTGGGGCTCCGTGGGAGCGAGTAGCTCTGGATACAGCCGAACCGTTCCCAGCCACAAAAGATAGAAATTGTTACATAATGGTGGTGATGGATTATTTCACAAAGTGGCCGGAAGCATTTGCTCTACCAAATCAAGAAGCAGAACCGTTGCGGCGAAGTTGGTAATGAAGTCTTCTACAGATTCGGTGTGCCTTTGGAAATGCATAGTGATCAAGGGCAAAACTTCGAGTCACAAGTATTACAAGAAGTTTGCAAGATCTTGGGAATCCATAAGACCAGAATTACGCCATATCATCCACAGTCGAAAGGGATGGTGGAGAGATTTAATCAAACATTGGAGCGGCATCTGGCAAAGGTAGTGGACAGTCATCAGGATAACTGGGATGAGTACATTCCACTGTTTCTCATGTCGTATAGAGCCGCAATAGACAAAACGACTACGGTGACCCCTGCGTACGCCAATTTTTAAAGGGAATTGAGATTGCCAGCTGATTTACTCTCAGGCTATCCACCGGATACTCCGAAAAATATAACAGAATATGTGGATGAGTTACGGAATAAGAAGCTTGACATCTACGAGGAAATTAGAAGAACTGGGCTTAAGGCAAGTCAACGGATGAAGACCCACTACTATCGAAGCGCTAATGTTCCTAGTTTTGAAGAGGGAACCCTGATATGATTACACGATCCCGTAAGGCGAAGTCTCCGAAGCTTCAACCAAGGTGGGAGGGACTATACAAAGTAATCACAAGGATAAATGCTGTGACTCTCAGGATCTAGCGTGGACCATACAAACACACAAAATCGTACATGTCGATCGGGTTGCCAAGTACTACGGAAGCAACGATGATCGGGACGATCATGTCTTGTGAGAGGGCAGTGTCACATAGCAACGCTTTGACGTACATGACGAGAGATGTCAAAATTCAGGGCATTGATAATGTCGACAGCTTCGTTAGTAATACTCGTAGCTCAGCGTAAATGTGTTTACTTAAGACGCTGTAGAACCGGGTTCGATACACCTACCTTAATTTCGTTTCTAGTAAATTCAGGATCAGATGGAACAGAGAAAAAGGGTTGGAAAATGTGTAAGCAGGATAAAAATAGTTAAAAAAAATTCTAGTACAATTTAAATTCTTTAAGATGGAATGGGAGAATCATTTTGAAAATAGAACAGATGCGGGCGTATACGAGTATAAGTCGTACTAAGCGTGGCCTACGGTTGTTATAGTTCAGAAGTGAAAAGGGAAAAGAATGAAGAGAAGAAGAAGTAAAAAGTGGAAAGTGATTAAGAAGAAAGAAGAAGACAGAAGGTTACTAGTGTTCGGTGCGGTGTGACCTACTGAAGGCACCGCCATCGACAAGACGAACAGCGGTAGACCAGCAAAGTGTAAGTTTTAAAAGTGAACGGAAATAAAGACTCGTTCATTTAAACGGAGTTATTATTTCCAATTCCTGACCCACTCTCGTGTCAGTGTGTTTCTTTGTTCTTTCACGTCAAAATGTATCGGCAGGTTTACGAGACAGTCAGAGTGCTCCTGGATCAAGAGCTACATTAATTTAACCCAATATTATCTTTTTTTCTTATATTTACACTTTTTTATGTATCGATATTCTGTCGGTATGAAGTTGGCAAGGGAAACACTACCTGGAATAAAAAATGGCTAAATAAGGATTTTAATTGAAGTCAATTAGCACATGTCATCACTTTCTATCGCACTGCTAGGTGTATTTGAGAATTGAAACACTACGTTTAATGTTAAATGCGCGGTCTCCGAGGAATTCAATGGGTGACACTTTCTATGTGACGCTGACTGTACTCTATGGCTATAGCGCTATATAGTTATCAAAACATGCTACCAGATGGCGGAATTTCGGCTTTTTGCATTTTGACAGTTGAAAGATTATGTTCCTGTTGCTAATATATGCAAAGATACTCGGTTCGAACAGCACAGAGCACTTTAAGTATAGGTATACTTATCAGTTATCATTCGGATCTTACAGCGATAAGTCGCCGCGGCAAATTTTTTTATTTTTTTTAAGCAGTGTTTATTAATTGTTTCGTGAAGTGATGACGTCTGTAGTTTTATCGGCTCCATGGCCCAACAAGCCGGGGGCTTATAAAGTTGGAAAATATCTGGGTAGGTATCCATGTGCCTTTAGAAAAAACTTTTTTAGCCGCGTTGTGTACTTTTTGTTAGAGGAAAATTTTATAGAATAGCGTAGTAGCGTAGATTTTCCGCAGCGTGTGTGTAATTATTTAAGTTTTCTTTAGTGTTAATTCCGCCAATATTTGTTTTTAAAACAATTCGACACGTGTTTCGCCTCTACACGAGGCATCCTCAGGACATGTCTCGCCAAAATCTGGCACGAATCTCGTGCCAGATTCACGAAACGAAACACGTGTCGAATTGTTTTAAAAACAAATATTGGCGGAATTAACACTAAAGAAAACTTAAATCATTTATATAATTATGGATTTCCGCAAAGTAACACCTAATTCAATAAATTTTCTCAAATACTGTAAAAAAAGTAAACTTTCTCCCTTCGGCAATCACAAAAAAAGAGTTATTTGCCAGCTTTTTTTAATAGTATAAGTTACTCTCCACCTTTGCCTTTAAAATAAGACCAACATTGAGCCCCTAAAGGACGTAGAACGTAAACTGCCGTTGTTTTACAAATTGAGGTGAATTTTTCTAAAACAAAAGTAGCTGCAGACTGGTAGGGTTTTCGAAATGACCCCCTAAAGTATGGGGGATGCAATAGTTTTTAGTTACTGTTCCTAAATGCAAAATCCTATTATCATTACATGCCGGGACACATGGTATAATAATATCAATAAAATTGTAATTGTTCTTTCAAGTTATCTATTTGTTTAAACTTTAACAAAGATCTGTAATATTAACAAGGTATAAATAGTTATCCCTACCGAATTCCTGATATATATAGACTTCAATTTTGTAATTGTATGCTGTGCTGTATTTACCTAACAGCTAATGTGAATTACAGTAAAACTTAGATGACAAGAGAATTAACATTATATAAATGTTCATGATAAACAAATATACTGAGAGGAAAATAGATACTTAATATGAGTCTTTATTATCATTATCCTGCTTTATAAGTGTATTAGTAATATTGATTTATGTTTGAAAACACAGGTAAAGGTGCTACTGGGGTTGTCCATGCTGCATTGTGTAAGCCCCGAAATGAAACGTGCGCCATTAAAACAATTAAAAGTAAAGACATACTTGCAAAGTATGCCAAAACTGAAATCAAGGTATTTATGCATTTTAAAACACATTTTATTTAGGAAGTGTAAGTAGAATTCAAATTATAGCTTAGTATAGCACACCTTTTAAGAATTTTACATTTTTCAATTATTTTTATTTTGCTTAGGATTTTCAAATCACTTATTGAACATCAAAAGCTAGTATCCATTCAAAAAAATGATAATCACAATTCAAAATATTTATTCAAAATAGGATTTAAAATCACATATTCAACGTCAAAAATGTACCACCCATGTGAAATAGACCTGAGAAGAACGGGCGCAAGAAGTTCATCGGGCTTATTTTTTTTCTTAATTAAGTTACAATATAATTATTGTACATTAAGTAATGTCATATGTTACATTCCAATAGTCTGATATATATAGCGTTCGCTCCATTCCAGTTTGTGGTATCATTAAGAAAATCATTTATGTATTTATCTTTACCACACACACGTTTCTGAACAATTATTTTGAACTTGCTGTTTCCCGCGACTTCGTCCGCGTGCACACATAATTACACGTAGTACCTATAAAAAAAATTTGCTTCTTCTTATTTTTTTTTCTTGATAACGGCCAAGTGTCTGTGGAATGAAACTTAGAAGACTTAATTATTGTAATCCAAAGCGTATCCAACAGCTTTTTATGATGCGCGCCCAAACGAAAACCTCTATCATATTATTTATTTTTATATACTAGTCACTCAGCAAAACTTTTACTGGCATATAAAGTTATTAAGAAAAAATTCAATAATTAAAATTTGTTGTATATAAAAAATACATGACGACTAATTCTCAGACCTACCAAAAATTATTAAATCGTACATAAAATATATCGTACTACAATAATTATTATATTCCATGGCCATTTTGCATATTATACTGTTCCATCCACAGAAATAGGGTTTCTGTGGATAGAACAGAATAATATAAAATCGCGATACAAAAATAGGTGTTGATAGGTGGGTGAAAATTTGAAGTGGTAAGTATTTTTAATACTGAATCATAATAAAATAAAAATTGTCCAAAAAATACTCTTAATGCACGTAGCGGTAATCGTAAGAGCGTTTTCCCACTGCCTACGTCCGATCAGTATGCAATGTCAGTATGCGTGAAAACACGGTCCGGTGTAGTCATAGAACTATTTGTAATGGTTGAAGCCTTTCTCAATTACTCCGTACCCTGTTTTCACGGGTACGGATCCGAAAGCACTCTCACTCACAAAGATAGAGAAATGCACTAAGTTGGTGTTTGTGTAAGATATTGATTAAAATAGAGGATGGATCGACATATTGATGGTCAAATGTCAAATATTATGGTTAAGTTCAGAAATTTAATTTGTGACAAAACTTAAGATTTATCAATCTACATTAAAATAATCTGATAGATAGTTAACAACTGTAGTTAATCTATCAATGTTTAATTTTACCTCTAGAGAACGTAAGAAAGATATAAAAATTCTAATTAGTTATTCATTTTAAGCTATACTTTGAATTAGATTTCTGAACGACGACGATGTGTCCCTATCAAAGCAAAAACAGAATTGTTGTTATTATTTAATTAGGAGCATGTTCATATTTATTCACCTTTTAAACCTTCTCTGGACTTCCACAAATACTTCAAGAGAAAAATAAGCCAAATCGGTCCAGCCGTTCTGTAGTTTTAGCGAGACTATATGTTTTGTTTGTTTTTTTGTTTGAGTGGGAAAGAGTCGTAGGATAGTAACAGGTATAAAGTTGGTTTTCATCCATTTAATACCTCAATTCGATTCGATAGTTCAAAAATCTTCGAATGTCTTGTGGCTGGGTCGTGGGACAGTTCATTCTGGTCCATGTATGTGAAAGGTTGCTGCTTGGTGTGACTGGTCGATCCTGTCATAGAGAAATTTGCTTTGATTTGTCTTTACAACTAACAACACTTTTGTGATGTTAAGTAGTGTCGGAGCTGTTTCACTGCTAGTTTTCCTATCATTGTTCGGAGTTCGGCACAGTAGACATTGCTGTTATTTTTTGACCAGATCGGAGATAGCTATAGTGGATAACACCATGCAGAGACCACCAAACAGTTACAATTTTATTATTGTATTTTACCGTTGCGGCGTTTGACCTGGGGTCAGCTATTGCATTTTTCGCTTACGGTCATCGTAAAGAATCCACTTTTCATCGCATGTCACAATTCGATCCAATATTCCTTAATTTCTGTATTGATTCAACAGACAACACAAGTTTCAACACGCGTTTCTTTCTGCAGATCAGTCAAATCATTTTGAGTCAGTAGTGTTGGTAAGATAACGTTGAACCATGCCGCTAATTCCTGGGTAGTTTGGCTCGGATCGGCTTGCACCATCTCTTTCAATTCATTGTTATTCACATGTGTGGGCGGTCTTCCACGTGGTTCGTTCTTCAAATATAAGTTTCCATCACGACAGCGTTTAAGCCTCATTAGCAGTCCAATGTTGCAGTTGGAGAGGCTCCAACCCCAACATTGATATTGGGATCCGTTTAGTTCTGCGTCGGAACTCGTATTCAAAAACAACTCGAATTTTCGAAGCATCAATTTCTCTTAAGTACCTATTACAATAAAATGGCAATTTTATCCTTTAACCTCTCGTTCACATATTATAATAACTTAATAGGTAAGTATTCATTCCTACTGTGTTATTGAATTTAGTAGTATTTCCATCCTCTATGACCGACACTGAACTCTACTATTTACCCTTACAATATTTTAACTAATGAACTAATAATAAATTATACTAACATTATAGTATACTACTAACTAATTCTAGTAGCCTTCGAAGATACATAATAGCTTTAAGGGTAAATTTAAACACTTTTATAATAAAGTCCCAGCCACTGTTCAGGCATTATCTATGAATAAATTTAAATATTTTATTTAAAAATGGCTTTCTCGTAAATCCTATTACTCCACAGCTGAATATCTAAGTGATTGGAGAGCCTGGGACTAGATTATGATTATTTTATAGCAAAAGCAATGACAGTACAATATTGTATATTTTTATTAAAAAGAGCGCAAATAAAAAGAGTGTTGGGAGAGTTTCTTGCGCCGCTTCTTCTCTCTCAGAGCGCCATTTCTTTCCGAAGCGGTAGTAGTATCTATTATATTTGAAATGGCATCAAAAATAATTCTAAAGGAATCAATTTTGAGAAAAAAAGGCCTTTTATTATTTCTTACTAATATTTGTGAAATTTTTACAGGTGATTTCAAGGTGCGACCATCCAAACATTTTATCTTATTACACATCATTCCCAGTCGCAAATCAATTCTGCTTGGTATTAAAATTACTGGAAGGTGCGTACATAGGTGTATTTTTCAGTGTGAACTCTATGTAATAAAAACACTGTTAAATTTTAAGACTTTATTTTAAACATATAGGTATGCCATTACTGAAATCACAATGCGATACAATTAGAAATTATCCGACTATCAATAATAATAAAATCAAAAAATGGATTGGCATTAGAAATACGTATCCCGAATTTGGCGTTGTTATGGGTGTTTATAAAAGCCGGAAGTGCGGAGAGCGCCCTCTGGTAGTGGGCAGCCGTGTGAATCGGAGTGGCTGAACCTAAACTGCGTAGGCGAGCCTGGATACCCGTGCCTAGCTACTTTTCCCACAGCGCCGGTGACGACCAGACCTGAATAATTAGTCTTCAAAACGTATACTTTACCCCAATAAAAGCCTTCAAAAAGTAATGGTAATAGAGTAATGAACTGAGCCTGAGATCAATTATGAAAGGCAATCCTCAAATAGCATACAACCACTTTTCAATAGTAACTTCTCCTTTCAGCGCTTGGGGTTTCAAGTGCCTGAACTATCCCAAAAAAATCTTAAACATCTGCACTTATAATTAGTGATAAATATTTATTAACTCGTGAGCGAGCGGTGATGCACGCGCAACCTTTGTTCGTCACCAATCCGACCGAAATTTAAAATGCAAAAACGTAAAAAAGAACAATAAATACTGTGCAGTGTTTAACTGTTTAAACACTGTTAGATATCCAAATTCATCCTTTTTAAGACGCAGAAAAGTGAGAACTACTTTAAAGTGGTTATTATTGCTATGAAATTATCATTTATCATAGGTACCTTTTATAACAAGTAGTTTTAATAGTTATTTCGTTTCGACCAAGAGCTTAACGCTAATAGTTGTTTGTTAATTGTTATCTGTACTTATAGATGGAGAGCCATTTTTTTGTTCGGTTGTACTACGAAAACTACTGAACCGATCGAAATAATACTTAAATACTATAAGATGAGGTTTTAATATATTATGATACTTCGGGGATTACTGAACCTATATTTTTTTGACTTAGAAATACCTGTATATTCGCAGTACAAATACTTCAGTTAATGATATTTCAATTCATAATATGACAATTAAATCATTCATTCGTGCCCTGACCCTGCTAAACAACTTTGTTGGTCAGAGCTTGTTAATAAATGCCTACGAGTTCTGATCAAGCTCGTAAGTAATAAGTAGCTGTAATTAGCTGCCAATAATCTGAAGCTGTCCCAATATACCCGATAATTCTTTCTTATCGCCTCACGGCCGTTCCCAATATTCAGTCTATCTCTTACTTGAGATAAAAATCGTAACTATCGTTGACTTTTCTGTCCCAATAAACTTATCGACGGTAGCTCACCTTATCCGTACAAGCTGTCTGTCAGTGGGACGACGTATAGCTTAACAGCGATAGAAGTTTGTATGGATATTGCAATTCACGCGTCCCAATATAATGCGCTAAGAATGACTTATCGGGTATATTGGGAGAGCTTCAGATTATTGATAGCGAATTACTGTCAGTAGAATGTAGTAATTTATCTCTATCTGTAGATAGTATATTGGGAACGGCCGTAAATCATTAAATTGTTTACAGGAGGAAGTTTGTTTGATATCATACGGTACAAGATGAAACACAACGATTGTGTTGAGGGTGTATTTGATGAAGAAACCATCGCAACAGTTCTATATGAAGTATTGAAGGGTCTGGTCTATTTTCACGGAATCGGACATATTCACAGGTAAATTAACTTATAGTTATAAGATTTGTTTCGTTTGAATAAAGTAAAAAAAAATAAGTCGTAATAGGTACATACTGTGGCGTAGCAACGCTTCGACGTATATGACGAGAGTTGTCAAACGTCATATCGTGCAGCAACGTACATGACGAGAGTTGTCAAACTTCAAGACATTGATAATTTTAACAGCTCCGTCAGCAATACTCGTAGCTTTAGCGTAAAAGTTTACTTTAGACGCTGTACACCCGGGTTCGATACACCTACCAGTGTATGGAATTATTTGGGTTTTATAAAGTTAATGGAAATTTCTAGTAAGTTCAGGATCAAATCGAACAGAAAAAAAGGGATGGAAAATGTGTAAGCAGGATAAAAAAATAGTTAAAAGAATTTTCTAGTACAATTTAAATTTAAAGATCCGGAACAGATCCGGGGGTATATAAGCCGTACTAAGCGTGGCCTACGGCAGTTCTAGTTCTGACTCGAAAGTTTATACTTTCGAGTCGAATTCGAAGAAGATGAAGAAAAGAAGTAGTGAAAAGTGGAAGTGTTCCAAGAAGAAGAAGATAGAAGAGACTTAGTGTTCGGTGCGGTGTGACGCGTTGAAGGTACCGCCGCCCACAAGACGAACAGCGGCAGACCGGCGAAGGGCAAGTTAAGAAAAATTTAACGCAAATAACGACTCGTTCCTATAGGCGGGGAGTATTATTTCCAATCCCTGACCCACTCTCGTGTCAATACTAAGCTATAACTGAGAATGCAAAACATGAATTTTTTAAGAATAATTTTCCTTTCTTCAAAATAGCATAAAATAAAGGGTATTCAATACTAATTAGTACCAAAATTAAATGGATATTTCCTTGCCAATTGAATATTTGCTAGATACTTGTTTTTTAAATTCTAGAGAGGAAATGTAATAATAGACAAATTGACAATTTTTTGAAAATCATGTCACATTATTAACAGTTTAAAGTGTATTAGTAGGTACCCTAGGAATAATATTTATTTTAATTTGTTGTATTTTGCAAAAAATTCTATTCAAAAATCAAATATAAGTAATAAAAGTAATCAAAATGGCCTTGTTAGCCTATATTATAATTAAATCTTTTTAAGAGCTGTGGATTATGTATAAGTGAATAAAAAAGTGTGTGTATTCTTATGTATGCACTCAAGAAGTTATACTTCCTTGGCCTAACGAAGCAAAAATCCTTAAATTGATTTATTCCTCGTACTATTCTACGTTTGTAGAAAGAACCATATTGAACGAAAATACCGAATACGGCTGTACGGTCTTGAACTCGTTGCCTATCATAATAAGACAGAAAATTTTAGGAAACAACTTCACCCTGTTACTTTTGTGTTTAAATGATGCGCGTGCATCTTAAAATTTCACCCTCATCATTTTTTCATAAAGCGCCTAAAGAAGTATAACATCAAAAAAATGGTTCCTATACAGCAAAATAGTGTCACTGACATGACATCACTTATTATGCCTGCATTAGACTTCACGGGGCTACGCTTGGGAGCGGAAGTGAGTGAGGTCGGTGCACTCATGTGATTTGTACCTGTTTCGTCCCGCAAAGTTTTGCCCCACACAAAAAAATCTTGTTTCGCCCCAGATCTTATTCCTGTTTCGTCTCGAAAATAAGAAAAATGAATAATTTATTATTTTATTCTTGTTTTGCCCCACTTTTTGGTCTTTATTCGCCGCGGGTAGTAATTTATGTGTTTTACAACATGTTTTGTACTGACAGCATACAAAATATTTTAAAAATCATATTTTTGACGATAAATATTTTAATGAACTCAACAAGGTAGTATTCAATACCAGAAATCAATTAATGGAAACAGGAGCCTTTTAAAAAACGTGTCCAACGTGTGCCCGCTAAACAAGCAAGTTTATGGCTTAAAATCCTAACTTTTATCTCCCGTTTTCTCCAACAAGATGACTTGATGCATGGACTTCGGAATCAAGATAATTTTACTATGTACATGGTCCGTTTATGATATTTTTGTGCCAAGTTTTATCGTTATACATTTGAGACAACCTAAGACAGCTGTGCCGCAATCTTCAAGGACATAATATCCTGTAATAGGTTTATGAACACCTTTCATGCCATCGTTTGGTCTCGGGTAAACTATTGCTCTAATATATTGCTAGAATATTGTTGTAATTCACATTTTTTTTCTGGCTGTACAAAAATTACTTTTTTAAAAGTGGGACGAAACAGGAATGTGGGACAAAAACCCGGGGTAAAACAGTAACAAATCCTCATGTGCCCTCGTATTCCCGCGCCCACCTCGCTGTCGCTTCGCTTCGTGTCGTTTTTTAGGGCGCGAGTCAAAGGAAGGGAGGAGAAGAGGCGAGATAATCGAACTCTCCAGCTCGCTCATTTTGTTTTTGACTATTGAGAGTAAAGACGGGTTTGATCTTCATGACGGAGAGGTTACCCGTATGTGCACCACTTTTATGGAATTATATGAAAAGGAACCAATCATTTGGAATATGTTAATTCCAGCCAGTTGAATCACGTCCATCTTAGCGGGTAACTAAATAAATCGAGAGTGTAGATAGTATAACAAGGTGTCCTTATTCGCTCCTAAGAACTCGGACGGTAACAGTGGAATAAGAATTTATTTGAAATTTAAATCACGCGATTGAAAAACAATCGATTTTTATGGCAGTAAGGGACGACGCGTGCAGGACATTCAGCTGATAATTGATACGCCCTGAGCATTACAATGAAGTGCCGCTCAGGATTCTTAAAAATTCAAAAAATTCTGAACAGCGTTACAACTGCGCTCGTCACCTTGAGACATAAGATGTTAAGTCGCATTTGCCCAGTAATTTCACAAGCTACGGCTCCCTTCAGAGTGAAACATAGTAATGCTTACACATACTGCTTCACGGCAGAAAAATACGCCGTTGTGGTACCCATAATCTAGCCAGAATCCTGTGCAAAGGAACCTCCCACTGGTAGATATGGACAGACAGATCATGAAGTGAAGTAAGAACGATAGGCCGCCGGCCTAATATTTAATATAATGTAAAAGAATGTTTCATAAGAATAACTTAATAGTACGCGACAGTCTGGTGCGGGCATTAGTAAGCATTGCGCTGTGTATAAAATATATAATAAGCTATAAAATGCTAAGTAAAGACTTACAGTTCTAATAAAATAATATAGGCCTTCATCGATTTGTAGGTTTACCAACAGAAACCCTAAAACCGAGACTACTGCCAGTACATAGCTGCTTCTCAGTAGTTTGTATCTCATAAACTGAAATATACTAGCTAAAAAGGTGTCCTTTAGGGTGGACTCACGAAGTTTCCACCTAGTAATTTTGAAGGTTTTTAAAAATAATTAACTTTTAAGGGATGGATACGGATAACTTGGGGTTCTATAAAAAAATCGTCCGTAAAATTGTTTTTATTATTCATCTTTATATAAAATATGTGTGGCGGTCCTCCACAGTGCGGTTTTCAAGGAGCTTTCTTCCTCGTACTACAAAGCTGTGAAATGAGCCTCTTTGTGCGGTGTTTCCGGGACGATACGACATCCTATTAAAATAGCGCGTACGCCGTCCTTAAAGGCCGGCAACGCTCCTGTGATTTCTATGGTGTTGCAAGAGAATGTGGGCGGCGTTGATCACTTAACTAACTTAACTAGCTATTACTGCATACTACTATTGCAGATTGCAGTCTTAGATAATTTATGTGCTTGTGGTGATTCATTTGGTACATGGGATTATGAGTACATCATGAGCGGCGATGATCAGTAACTTCCAGATGGCCCCAACGCTCACTAGTCTTCCAATAAAGCTTGTGTATCTGGTAGGTATTGTATATACTTAGCCATGTGCTCCTTTGCAGGGATATCAAGGCCGGTAACATATTGGTAGGCCGGGACGGCACCATCCAGATCTCGGACTTCGGCTCTGCGACCTACCTTTCTCCACAGGCCACCGATCAACACGTCAAGCTCTACGATTATGCGGGCACGGCCTGGTATATGGCGCCCGAGATGGTCAAATCAGTGAGTGAAATATTTACATTGCTTTAAAAAAGGGGATCGCCTCGTCACCTAATATTCATATTAATTAGTATTCATTATAGTATAGGATCCCGATATAGAACAACCTTCACCGAGCTGGTAATTGGATGAAACATATTTTGTATGAAATTTAATATGTCCATAAATATATTTCATATGGGTTGTCTGGCAAATTTCAGTCCTGGATACGGTCAATTATTAATATTTTTTATATTTCACCGGTTTGTTTAATGGACAAATTCTATAACAATCGAAAGTATGCAGTCCATAGTATATGTATGGTATGCAAAAGTTAGGTTGCCTATATTTTTCCTGTCACAACTCATTCAATAACCAGCTCGGTGAAGGTTGTTCTATATCTGGATCTTAGACTATTATATAGATGTTAAAAACTTAGATCATTACGTCTAGATAGACTATGACAGATGTGAAAAGGTCGACAAAAATTGAGTTAAGAAATAACCTCTATTTTCAGCAATGCACGCACACTAACACAGTGTCATACAAATCGCGAGTGTAAGACGTAGCTTGACACGCACACTACCCTAACATTCCTGGCCTGTTTTAATCGTTTGTCTAACAGCAAGATACTCTGACTGTCACTCACTACACTGTGGTATCTCCCATCACTAATGACTGTCACTGACACTGCTAACTTTGACATATCTTTGAACAATCCAATGAATTTGTTTTCCTTCTAACAAATTCATGAAAGCAGGATCTTTTAGGTTGAATTGTCTGTGTTCTAGATTTAGCCGGGTGATACAAAGTTTATAAATATAAGCCAGTTTATACTATAAACTGATTTATACTGACAACGAAACAGTTAATGGCACACGTTGTATCGCGGGGTGGGCTCCGTCGACGGCCCTATCGTATGTCACCAACCAAACTAATACTTTTTATTTGATTGAAGGAAACTGGACATGATTTCAAAATTGATATTTGGTCGCTTGGAATAACTGCGATAGCGATGGCTACAGGTCATCCGCCATACTACAGCGAATCATCAGCGATTGCAACATTAGCGACCATAATGCACCCGCCACCGACTTTGGACACTGGTATGTTATCTAAATATAGCAAAACACCACCCATCACTAACACTAATGGACAACTTTTTCCAGTGGGAGGCTGCTTTGCACAGGATGCCGGCTAGATTATTGGTACCACAACGGCGCCTATTTCTGCCGTGAAGCAGTAATGTGTAAACATAACTGTGTTTCGGTCTGAAAGGCGCCGTTGCTAGTGAAATTACTGGGCAAATGAGACTTACCATCTTATGTCTCAAGGTGACGAGCGCAGTTGTAGTCCCGCTCAGAAATTTGGGTTTTTCAAGAATCCTGAGCGGCACTGCATTGTATTGGGTAGGGCGTATCAATTACCATCAGCTGAATGTCCTTCAAGTCTCGTCCCTTTTTTATAAAAAAAAAATGTATTCTTGGTTTAATTTACCAACTGCATAAAAAAAACAATAATTGTTTTTTTTATGGAAAAAGGAGGATAAACGAGCGTACGGGTCACCTGGTGTTAAGTGATCACCGCCGCCCACATTCTCTTGCAACACCAGAGGAATCATAGGAGCGTTGCCGGCCCTTAAGAAAGGTGTACGCGCCTTTTTTTTTGAAGGTACCCATATCGTATCGTCCCGGAAACATCACACAAGGAAGTCTTGTTGATTATCTTCAAGTGCAAGAGCTCTTCAAATAGTGTTTTATTTCTCATAATAACCAAACGGGTTGTAGTTGTAGTTATATAAAATATAAATCAAGTTTGATTGTTACAGTTCATGGGGCTAAAGGCAAGTTCAGCTGTTATGGGACGACGTTCACAAGCATGATTAGCGACTGTCTACAAAAAGATCCAGATCGCAGACCAACCGCGTTGGTCTTATTAAAGCATCCATTTTTCGCACAGGCCAAAAATAAGAAGTATTTGGTAGAGAAGTTGGTGGCTTTTAGCCCGTTCAAGGCCACGAGAAACTACAACGTACGTACTTACTTTTAAATGTTTTATTTGAAAATATGTTTGGTTGAAAAAAATCAACAAAACACGTCTGACGTTTGCGTCTTTTTTTTAGTTTCTTCGTCCATTATTAGGACAGGCAAAGGGTTCAAGCCCATACAGCCGTATTCATTATTTAATAATTAATTGTCAAAGTCATCTTTCCAAGATTTTATTTAAGATTAGAAGGAATAAATCAATTTAAGGATTTTTACTCCGTTAGGCCAAAGAAGTATAACTTCTTGCGTGCATACATTTTTATGTAGTGGCCGTTGAGTTCTTGAATGTTCTTGACACTATCTCTATTTTACGAACATGTGGTAGATTCAGTAATTTAAAGGAAATAATTAAAATCGCTTAGTTTAAGTCTATTTGGGTTAAGATTATTTGCTCTTAACTTTAACTTTTATTGATTACAGTCAGTCCCCGCATCCAATTGTATCGACGCGGATTCGAGCGATTCCAACGACGACACTTAGAATATGGCTCTACGAATCAGGCTAGAATATAAATACATATATATATGAACTGAATCTGTGGTATGAATGTAAATATAAATGAACTGAATATGTGTTATAAATGTAGTGGACATATTATATATCTCCGGTATACCTACATAAGACCGTCAAATGAGAAATTTTGTTTATGACATATGAAATTTATTTATTATAAAGCCATCGAAAAATAATTCATAATTTTTTTATTGTAGATTGTATTTTTATCAATTACGTATACGTACTTTATATTACCATATCACAATGGTATAATTAACATCTGAAATATGAATAATGTTTAGGTTAAGACGACTGAGAGATCTCAGTTGATGAACTCCATGAAATTCCATGAAATGTAATTTCAATTAATTAATTAAGATTTAAGTTTATATTTTCTTAATACATTCTCTTACTACGTTATTATCAGTGTTTTATTTTCGACTATTTAATTTAAAGCTCCTTTCCTATACACTTGTAAAAGGGCTTAGATTGTAATGATTTCATTACTGCGAAGCCAGGTTAGGGTTATTTTGATTGGTGGTAGTGATTATTTAAGCCTTTCCAACTTATTATACATTAACATCTGACTAACATCTGACGTCTCTAACGGCCGTTCCCAATATACTAACTACAGATAGAGATAAATTACTACCTTTTACTGTCAGTAATTAGTACTTTCAATAACCTGAAGCTGTCCCAATAACCCGATAAATCATTCTTATCGCCAGTTTACTGTTGCAATTTCCATACAAACTTCTGTACATGGTAAGCTATACGTCGTCCCCTTAAGAGATAGCGTGTACGGATAAGATAATTTACCGTCGATAAGTTTATTGGGGCAGAAAACTCAACGATAGTTACGATTTTTTATCTCAAGTAGGCCACAACCGGAGACTGAATATTGGGAATAGCCCTAAGACAGTTACCTGGATTATATAAAAAAGTGTGTGCGTATAAATTACACGCACAATTTAACGCGATATACAATATGAAAACAGAGCGAGACGGATTCGGTAGCAAGAATTTACCAAGATACTTAAGATTTTTGTTCTGTCGAGTTCCATAATATTCAAGTATTGATATATGTACTGTCCTCTAGGCTCTAACTCACTTTTATTAGAAGCTATCATGATGATGATCATAAGTGGTGTTTCCATATTCATATATTGGTTGTTTTCAAATTTGGAAGGGAATCTTACGACGAATATGCAAATAGGTCAGAACCAGCTGAAGAGACAATAAAACAACACCAGATCACAGAAGCGTTGCTGGCCTTTAAGGAAGGTGTACGCGTATTTTTGAAAGCAGCCATGTCGTATCGTTCCGGAAACACCGCACAAGGAAGTTTATTCCAAAGCTTTGTAGTACGTGGAAGAAAGCTCCTTGAAAACCGCACTGTGGAGTACCGCCACACATCCAAATGGTGGGGATAATATCCTAACTTGTGGCGTGCGTGCGAAGGTGGAATTCGGCGGCAGGATTCAGGTGAAACAGCTCTTCGGAACACTCTCCGTGACTGTGCTTGTGCGGCGGCTTACGAGCTATAAAGAAATCTGTTAGTTTGAACTCATCGCAGGACGAGAACGCATCGTATCATCGTAAGATCGAGGCTAATTAGGACCTTACCCTACGCTGTCCGATGTAAGACCGTCGCTTTTGAAGAGTGCAGCGACCGTAAGATACTGTATGCCGAAACTCTGCGTGGCAAACTGGCAATGTCAAAGAATATAATAGCACATGTCGCATTTCGATGTTCACAGATTCAAGTGGACTCTAGCGACTCATATGTCCATTGAACCACGACTGTTGGACGAGAATTTAATAATTTCGATATAAACGTTTATGCAAAAAAAAATGAGCACCTAGTTAAATATTATGTTTCACTGGCACCTTCAGATTATTTCAAAATTCTAAGTAGCTTGTATCATCATAATACTTTACAGAAATAAGCAAAACGTAGTTTCAGTCGATTTCGTCATTTCAATTTGATGGAATTAATGAAAATTAATGTGACAGAGATCTCACCACAAAATCAGCTATCTATCCAACTATTTGCTATACTTATATATTTCCAAGCTTGGTTATGATCTAGTAAACGAGACATTATTCCTCCATTTTCTACTAAGTTATCTATTATATACCGTCACTTTCATTCTCATTTGCATCATTAGTCCGTGAAGATTCCTGATTTCAACAATTTTAGTTCCATGTGGCACAACAATTTCCATAATATGCCTTTTAGCTGTTTAGCTTTAGGGTGTTTATTATAACCATGCATACGTATACCCCCAAAAATCAAGATTCGCGGCGGCCATCTTGGATTTTAAAAATGATCCCAAGTTCCCTGCACCCTCGATAACCTCGGATACGATATCCATATTGTTGAAATAATAATTTTGCGCGGCGGCCATCTTGGATTTCAAAAATGATCCCAAATTCGTTCTCTGCACCGTCTAGAACCTCGGATACGATATCCATCTTGTTGAAATCATATTTTTCGCGGTGGGCATTTTGGATTTCAAAAATGATCCCAAATTCGTTCTCTGCACCCTCGATAACCTCAGATACGATATACGTATTGTTGAAATCATAATTTTGAGCGGTGGCCATCTTGGATTCAAAAATGATCCCAAATTCGTTCTCTGCACCCTCGGGAACTTCGGATACGATATACGTATTGTTGAAATCATAATTTTGAGCGGTGGCCATCTTGGATTCGAAAATGATCCATCATCCATCACCATCGATTCATTATAAATCGCTCTTCTATGTCTAATCTGCAATCATTCATGAATTATGCAACATATAGCAGGGATGCAGGAGATCAAATGTACTCTTCCTTTCCATTTTTATTGTTAACAATTCGGAACTCCTAAAACGTTATCATATAGATTTACAAACTAGAGGCAATTCAACGCAATATAATATATCTTCATACGCACTTAAGTGATTACGAGACAAGATGCAAAACTCAAAAGACATCATACATTATTTACCATTTCGTGAGAGACGCACGTACGCTGATTTCATATTCATAACTAAAGTTGCACAATGTCACGTCGTCCCCTGAGCATTCGTAAACCCTCGTTTACACCAATGTATAATACATATATTTTACAGGTTTCTTTCAATGTTAAAATACAGATTTTATGTTATTTTTTCAAAATATAAAATTTGTTGTAAAAAAATTGTATGAATCTTGTTGGATGAAATTGTTTGTAGACTACTAGTTGTCTACGTCATGTTTATGATCTCATGTTTAATACTTGTTGTGGGTTTGTAGCTAAACTTGTAGACACGTAAGTCGAAAAGTTTAATGAATATTTCTGCTCAACTGACTACTTACTGTCTCTGACAATGAGAAGTGAAAGTGCTGAGGAACTTTTCTTCATGAGTACACAATGAAGCAAATTCAAGGAAAACACTGATCGAGATCATTTTTGAGGAGACGACTCCAAGAAGGTGTAGGTCGTTCCATATTGAATGATTTAAGAATAGAAGACAGAAGTGGATTCAGAACTTTTGTTAGAATGACACCAGTAACTGTCGAGAAGTTGCATCAAAAAGTTTTGCGACACACATTTCAAATCAGAATACACATTATCGAGATGCCATCACTCAAGCAGGCAATTAATTTTATAAGGAAAAGGAGGACAAACGAGCATATGGGTCACCTTGTGAGAAGAATGTATCTTTTGCAACACCAGAGGAATCAAGGAGCGTTGCCGGCCTTTAAAGAAGGCGTACGCGGTTTTTTTTTGTTAGCTATTTGTTGGAGATTTCTAGCTACTGACCATAGATCAGAGAGAGCGGATTAACATCGGGACTAGACGACGGCCAGTCTTTAGCCCTGATGAAGTCCGAATCGTTCGTTTCCAACCAAGACTGCGTAGACCGAGCTTTATGACCGGCGCCGAGTCATGCTGGAAGGACCATTCTGGGTTATTGAACACGGTGTTGTTCGTGGCTTCACCACCTTCCCAAGAATGGTATCTTGATACACTTGTGCCGATGATACCTTTTTCACAAAAGTTTGGCTCAATCCCTCCTTCATAGCTAAACCCTCACAAACCATCACTGAAATCGCAAAGTGCCCACATTGCGCTCTGTCGACTAATTCGGAAGCTTCCATAGAGCTTTGAGCATAAAATATGGTCATTTTGTTAAAATATTGCTCAATTGTTTAAAATTTCTCATCCAACAACAAAAATTTTCTGTGAGCTCCCTTTGCGTACTGCTTCAGTAGTTTTTTAGATTTTACCACCCTATTCTTTTTTTAAATTTTCACTTAAGAAATGACCAGTACGTCTCTTATAGGCTGCAAGTCCTAAGTCATCTTTTAAAATACGCGACAGGGTTCTAGGTGTTATCTTTATTCCGAGATAAAATATTTTGCTTTCTAACAGGATTTCTTCGAATTCTTTCAATTACTGCTTTGACCACCTTTTTCGTACGAACACTACGTGGATCAGGCCAGATCTTTTTTGGCACAAACAGAGGACGTCTCATTGTACCTATTAATAGCCCGATACACAAACATTTTACTAATACCAAGCGTATGGACAGTTTTAAAAATTGTATTTGGCTCCATACCTATCTTGTGTAATACAATCACAGCGGTTCGGTACTCTTTATCACATATTGTACAATGTATTGGCGAAAACTAAATGAACTATCATGTCAAAATGACAGATTCCAAATTCAAATATAATATTTAATTTTTAATTTTAACAGTATTGTTGCGTAGCAACCCTTCGAAGTATATGACGAGAGTTGTCAAACTTCAAGACATTGTTATACATATATATATAATACTCGTAGCTCAGCGGAAAAGTGTTTACTTTAGACGCTGTAGACCCGGGTTCGATACACCTACCAGTGTATGGATATTTTTTGGGTTTTGTAAAGTTAAAGGAAATTTCTAGTAAGTTCAGATAAAAATAGCTAAAAGAATTTTCTAGTACAATTTAAATTTAAAGATGGAATGGGAGAATCATTTTGAAAATAGAACGGATCCGGGGGTATATAAGCCGTACTAAGCGTGGCCTACAGCAGTTCTAGTTCTGACTCGAAAGTGGAAGTGTTCCAAGAGGAAGAAGATAGAAGAGACTTAGTGTTCGGTGCGGTGTGACGCGTTGAAGCTACCGCCGCCCACAAGAGGAACAGCGGCAGACCGGCGAAGTGCAAGTTCAGAAAAAGTGAATGCAAATAAAGACTCGTTCCTATGAGCGGAGTATTATTTCCAATCCCTGACCCACTCCCGTGTCAGTATTTATGGCCAGAATAAGTATAGTAGGGATTTTCTAGGCAACAAATGTAGCAAATATGAAATATAATACTTATGCGAAACTGTTACATAGTGTTTTCGCAATAATTGTTTTAATTTATAATTAAATTGTAATACTGTACGTTATCCACAGAAAAAAAATTAGTGATTAAGTAATAATAAGTTTATTGAAAGTAAAGTCGACTATCTATATTATATAATAACAGAATATACCAAAAACATTGTGAGAGAAACCCTAAAGTTTCAAGACCGTTTTTGGATCAACCAATCTGCGCAATTCTGTATTTTCTTAACCTTAACCTTGGCCTGACCGTGACCGTAACTGTCCTATTAAGGTGACAAGTACAAGGCTATTTGGTACGAATGTAATTTAATTTATTCATTGCGTCTAATATAATATACATTCTGGAATTCTAGATCATAAATTTAATGGTAGTCGTTTCTATTCGCTCTATTCAAATGAGCATGCAAAAAAGTTTAAATTAAAAAAGTCCTTTACACTTTATTTTTTTTAAATGCATTGAAATTAAAGTCAACTCTCTATGTTATATAATAACAAAATATACCAAAAACATTGTGAAATAAGCCCTAAAGGTTCAAGAACATTTTTGCATCAATCAATCTGCGCAATTCTGAATTTTCTTCACCTTGGCCTGACCGTGACCGCAACTGTCCTGTTAAGGTGACAAGTACAAGGCCACTTGGTATGAATGTTATTAAATTTACTCATTGCGTCCAATACATTATACATTCTAAATCATAAATTTAACGGTAGTCATTTCTATTCGGCTTATTTAAACCAGCATGCAAAAAAGTTCACTTAAGATTAAAAAAAGTCCTTAACACTATAAAATTTATGAAAAGCTATTGTCTGCGATGTCATCCACGTAGTCGATCGGAAAAAAACTATGTCGACTTTTCCGCGTTTCATAAACAATTTTAATTCTTCTTCTGTAGTTTTTGCTATTTGCATGGCATACATACCTACAAACAAACCGACAACTGGAGAAACAGACAATAATTGTATACTTTTTGGCTTCGGCATTCATTGTACACACACAAATTAGTATTCTTTTAAAAATAGTCAATGTTCGTATGTGAAAGTCTATTAAGTTAATTGTTTTTAAATTATTACGATATCATTATAATATTACAAGTCCTGATCCGGCAAATGTTCATCCATATAAATTAGGTACCTAACCCGCGCCCGCTCATTGTATGAAATTTCTTATATATAGATTAGGCAATGTCAAAATATTTAACTGTTTACAAAAAGCTTTTACATAAAAATATCAGGCCAATTGTTTTTTTTTAAGTAATGTTTGTGTACCTACCCCCGTGCTATTTTCACAGATGAGTAGACCGTCTGTGGACTCATGCGACATAATAACTTATGGGAAGTAATTCGCCTCAGTCTTCGAAGAACATATGACACAAATCCACACAATTCTAGTGCATACCTTATCAATAATTAAACCTTAACAGAGACATTAAGGTCTTTCTGTAAGTTAATACCTGAAAATATTGTTCTGCCAACTTTGTCTACGTCGGTTAACAATGAAATTGCATATATTTAGTTTTCAGTAAATTGACAAATAAATCATTATTATAAAGCCAATCAATAATAATATTTATACATAATATGTTTTCCTTGGTCATTTATTTATTTATTTATTTTAGTTGTACCAACAATAACTCAACTTAACATTAACAATTGACTTAAAAAAAGAAAACTTAACAACAACACTAACATACCAATTATTCTAATTTGGTTCACTACTCCATACTACGTAAGTAGTTTTATATATTTTAGTTAAGTACTATTTTTGATTATTAATAATTAAATTAAATTCTATATTATAACAACCAATCAATGTACGTAATAAAACTAAGATGAATTTAGTATTTTTTTTTGATAAACGCGAATGTTACACATTTAAAGGATTAAAACGCGCAGCGGTGGATTTACACCAGGGGCAGTTGGGGCAAGTGCCCAGGGCGGCAAATATTTTAAGGCTGCAAAATTTTGAAAGTGAAATTTTTTGTGATCTTATCAAGATTGCTTAATATAATTAATTAATTCTTTTAATTAGTAATTCTTGGTTTAATTGATAATTCAAGAAATTCAATTGAAAAAAAAATATATATACGTTTAAGTAAAATTCCAGTATTGGGCGGATTTTTTTCCGGTGCTCAGGGGCGGCATTAAGTTTAAATCCGGCTCAGAAAACGCTTGTAATTGTAACTCAGTCCCCC
This sequence comes from Leptidea sinapis, assembly GCF_905404315.1. Classification (NCBI taxonomy): domain Eukaryota; kingdom Metazoa; phylum Arthropoda; class Insecta; order Lepidoptera; family Pieridae; genus Leptidea; species Leptidea sinapis. Next base: position 22,689,733 of record NC_066312.1, on the reverse strand, counting down.
TGAAATCGAGATCGTGAAATGAAAAAAAAAAGAAATGTCTTGAAATGTCACCTTAACTAAAATAAAAATGTAACTTTTACGCTAAAATGTTATGTTAAAACACAGTTAAGTACAATCACACGCGTTTTAATCCTTAAAAAGTGTTTTATTTAAATAAGATAAATTTGACACTTCCTTTCCACGTCTACATCTACTGTCTATAAAGATAAAATATAATAATGATGACAAATCAAATTCAATTCATTCGTGATTACAACCATAATAGTAATATACTTTACGATGATGGCCTTATTTAAATCACTCTCCGTTATTTTGATTTTTGAAGTAGATCGTGATTTTGGCTTGACCGTCGCGTCGGGTCCAGACAAGTTTAAAAGTCCAAGGCCACTTGGAAGTTCTTACTGCGTAGTTACGTAGACTGCGTACTACGTAAGTAATTTTATATAATATTTTAGTTTGGTCATGCTTTTGATTATTATTATTTTTTTTTTAATAATAAGGCTATTGTTTCAGTTTAATATAGGTACCTACATTTTTATAAAAAACTATGACACTGAAGTAAAAGCTGTCTGCCATAAATGTTACTAGGATAACTACACGAACGGTGTATATAAATGACATGCTGGAGTATATTCACAGTAAGCAGCAGAAATCAAATATCGAAAATTGAACAAAATTACAAACCGAGCATGAAATTGTGTCGTCACTTCTCACTCCTAATTCAAACTGCCGATAGCAAAGGCGCCGCGTGAGTAAGATGGGAGGCGTCTATGGAGTGTAAGAAGTGTGGTAATGTCACAATATCCAGTTCCACAAAAATTATATGAGCAGTGGCTATTGTCTCCCACCTGCTAAACTCTCCCGGACTCCCCCTACTAAAGGATAGCATGGCATGGGGTGGGCGTCATTACCCTGCCGTCGGGAGACTTTATCCAGGGTAATCTCTCCCGTTCTCCCGAAATAATATTTTTTTCGTTCCTACAACTGCACACGGAATGATTTTTTCAGAGGCTTTAAGACAAGAAACTCTGAACTAAGTTAAAAAAAACCAGAAGCAACCAGCTTATCTAGATCAGCCAGGTTTAATAGAAAAAAATTTTTGATTTCTTCGAAAACCTCAAAGAAGTGTAAGTTGTCAAATACACAAAATTAAATAGAATAAATAAAATACTAGATATAATTCAGCCATTAATAGATGGATAGTAAAAATATATATAATAATACACCTATTTGTAAGTACAATTATGTCACAGTCTTTTAGCCGACATTTTTACAGATGAAGGTTTTTATTCTCCGCGGTAACAGACTGAGGAATGAGTAGTGAACTTCAAGAGCTAAATGTTTCTTTAATTGCTTTGCCCTCAGGAGCTCCAGACGTGACCTAGATGGAATTACCTTCATCATCTACTTTACAACGTCAGTCAGAGTCTTCAACATCAGCATCAGCATTCATAAATGAAACTGCGGCGCCTAGAGCCATTTCACCATCAATTTTAACTGAGGAGGAATCGGAGCAAGCAATTGCAATATTCAGACAATCAGCAGAGGTAACTTCTACATCTCAAGATCTGGATATCCAGAATAGTCAAATGACACCGTAGATTCTGAGTCACGACAAAAACGAAAAATAGTTTTACCTAAATTAAATGATTCGTCCATTTCCAAAAGCTGCAACTAGAAAAAAACCTTCGTCCTGGTAGATATCCCGGAAAAACGAAAACTAGAACTAAAATTAACTTTTTGTGGCAAATATTATGTCCATGAAATTTGCGTTGGAGTTTCCAAGGATGTCGAGGAATAGTTTATTTATCCTGATTGCTATAATTAAGAAAAGGAAGTAATGTAGATTTAATTATGTTGTTTTGAATTTAATGTTTTCTTAATTGTGACAGTAATTTTAATTGTTGTTTTATTCTTTTACCTATTTTTAAACCCGGGTAAAGGCTCCCTACATAGGGGGTAAAGTATGTATGTATGTATGTATGTAATATATTTATTCATGAAAGTTACAATTTATTTTTCACCACGCCCCGCAAAATTGCTTACGCAGTTTGACTGCAGGTAACTCGCTTTACATAAACATAGCTTATAAATTATTAAGTAAGTTATTGATACAATTAATTTACATAAATGGTTATAACGTATTTAACAAGTATTTTTTTAATGAACTTTTAAATTTAACAAGTCTAGGCTCACGTTTTATGTCCTCGGGTAAACTGTTGAGTAAGTATGGAACTCGTTTTTTTAATGTTCTATCTACATAGTAATTTTGTACCATGGGTATTTCAAATTTACCTTTGGACAATGACCTTGTGCCAGTCTTATGTTGCACCAAATTAGTGAAATGATCCTGTTTACTATAGTTGTTTACAAGTAGAAGATATTTATGTTTCAGGCTAGCCGGTAAAATTTTACATATTTTATATAGTTTAGAGTAATCTCCTTTACATTGATTCTTTGTCTTTTTATTTACAAGTAGTTTTAAAAATCTTGTTTGCAATGATTTTATTTCATCTATCGTAACTTATAGCGTAACTTATTATAGAATCCACTAGTGCAAAATATAAACATTTTAGTATTGGTAAGGGGACTTTAATACTTAAATGATAAAACTTTTCTAGTAATATTCTTAATTTTTTACATACGTATTCTATGTGGGAATCCCAGGAAAAAGAAGTATCTATTTTTACTCCTAGGTAATTTACACAATTAACTTTTTCGATAGGATTACACGTGCAGTTAATTTTCTTATTATGGAAGCAATCAAAGCCGTGTGCAATCAGAGGAGGTGGATTATCAATAGATCGTAAATACGGGGAGTGAATAATTATCATCTTTGTTTTGTCAGCGTTTATTATGATGCCGTTATCATGTGACCATTTAACTACCGCATCCACATCCTCTTGAACCCGGCGACACATTTCCGCGAGGTCGGTACTAGCGCTTAGAGTACAAAGGTCATCGGCAAACATGTGGGCGGAGCAGTGACGTAATACTCCACAGAGGCTATTTACGTGCATCAGGTAGCACACGGGCCCACACACGGAACCCTGGGGGACGCCGCAGTTTACTTGTTTATCCTCACTAAACGTGTCGCCGACTTTAACACGGTAAGAGCGCGCTCATATCAGACATCATCACTCCTTCATTCCATTATGAGGGTTTCAGTCTGTAGGGTATCAAAAGCCTTTCTAAAATCATAAAAAATAGCTACAATATTTTTTTTATTTTCCAAATGTGTATTAATTTCGTCTGTAAAATTTGATAATAAGGTGTTGGTGCTTTTATTTTTCTGGAAGCCATGTTGACATTCCGTTAAGATATTATTTTTTTGTAAAAAAGTTCCTATTTGATTGACAACACATTTTTCCATAATTTTATCAATACTTGATAGTATAGCTATCGGTCTATAATTTGAAAATACTTTACGATCACCTCTCTTATAGACTGGACGAATGATTGCTTCCTTTAATTGTTGTGGAAATTTGTGATATTTTACAGATATTTATCAGCTCAGCTAAAACAGGGCTAATCTTATCAACAATTATTTTTAAATCAGACATGCGTATAAGATCACTGCCCGGTGATTTATTTGCATTAATTTTATTAATTATTAGTTTTATGTCCTTGTCATCAACCGGTTGCCATCTCATACACACATTAGATAATTTAACATAAGTCTTCCTTTCCAGCCATTTTTCATCACAGGAGTGCTTTATTTGATCAATTTCCTTTAAGAATGTATCAGCAACTTCATTACAGACTGCCTGCGTGCCGCCTTGTTTAGTAATGTTACTTATGATTAGATTTTCCAAAGACTGCTTATTTTTACCCAATAACTATCTTAACTTTATCCCAAATTTTTTGTAATATTATTATTACAATCTAAAATTGTTTTTTTGTCATGTTCTACGTTACATTTAAAAATTGCCTTTTGGCATTTGTTTCTGTACCTAGTATATGTTAGTCTTTTTACCATATTCTTTGGATCGCTGCACCATATTTTGAATAATCTATATTTTTCAATAACCATATTTTTAAGCTGTTGTTTAACCAATACTTTTCATTTCTAAAGTCCCTGTTTCCAGTCATTTTTTTGTATAACGTTGGTTGTATATATCACTAAATAAAGTTGATAGCTCTTTGTATAATTTAGATGGGCAATCAATATTTAAGAGATAATCGAAGTTAGATTCTAACAATTTTTCTCTGACTAATCTCTTATCAAGCACACGGCGGCGGCGCTGGGCCGCGGTAATGGCGGGTGCAGCGCGTGATTCACACATCTCGCCCGAGTGAGTTACTTTCAGCGTCTGTTTCCATTGTATAGATGCCGCGACCAAATAATGATTAGATATTTTATGTTTTATTACTGCAGAATCGATAAATGCCGAGGATGATTTAGTAAATATATGATCTAAACATGATTCAACTACATTACCATTAAAATTTCCCTTCTCGTCACGTCTTTAATACAAAATGTATTGATTATTTATGTAAAACCATGTTCGGCTAATAAATCTTCATAATATTTTACATATTTTTCTGTATTTCTTAATAAATTTATGTTTATATCCCCGCATATAATTACTTTGTTACTAGTAGATAATGACTGTAAAAGTTTTTCAAAGTAGGTTAAAAACTCTTGGATTTTATTCTTATTATTGTATCTTGGTGGACGATATATTGAAATGACGTGTAATTGCTCACCTTGCCAGTCGCAAACAATGGAAACAAACTCGGCTGCGCGCTCGCCGCTCACAAGGAGAGGTTTCTGATTAAGCCGCGCGCACAACCCCGCGCGAGAGTAAACCAACACTTCTCCACCTCTTCGTCCACAACGAGTATATACATTAACATCGAATCCAGGAATGCTATAAAATGTTAACAAAGAATAATTGATGTTAGGTTCGGTTATTACTAATATATCTATATAATTTAGACGGTCGTTAAGAACTCCTAAGAATTCTAAAAATACTTTTTTATTGAACCAATATTTACGTGAATAATACAGAGTTCTTTTTTGTAGATACTTTGACTTATCCAATTATCTATGCTATCAGTACATACATAATTAATAGATTCATCATGAATTATTAAGTCTAATGGAAATGAATTGTAGAATTTTATAATAATAGTTAAACACAAACATACCAGTTATTAGGTAATTAATAAAAAATAAAAGTTAAAACTTCAGTTTTTGTTAAGTAAGGCCACGATTTCACTTTCATTACGAATGCATATTGACTTTTCACCTTCACTTTTTTTACTAGAATTTTACCACTACATACCCATATGTACTTGTATACGCCATAAAGCTGCTTCTTCGTGTTCCACAACAGGGTTCTAATTACCTTAGTAAGTGCTTCGTTGATGTATATTTTGTTGGTGGCCGATCCACCTGTTAGTTTGTCACTCGTCACCTCCATCATTTAACGGCGCTGCGCCAACCAGGTGTCACGGGAGTTAGCTCCTGAGGCCTTGAATTTCACCACTATAGGTGCCGGTTTTGCGCTAGTTTTCAGAGGGCGGGTGGTAGTGACTCGCCTGGCCCACTCGATTTCTGAAGTATTTACATTGATTGAGTCCCCAACCTTAGAAATAAGCTCCTTGAGATTTTCACCTGGTAGTTTTTCGATGCCCATTATTTCTATGTGATCATTTAGAGAAGCCTGCTCGAATTCATGGATCTTCTGTTCAAGCGCAACGTTGCACTTCTCTAAATACACACACTTATTGTTTATATTTACAACTGTCTTTTCCAATTTACTGATCTTTTCCCGTGATTGCTTGTTTTCTGCCATTATTGTATCGTACTTAACAAGCTACGTAGATAACAAGCTCAGATTTTGCGTTATTTCATCAAGGTGTGTTTTTACTTGCAGTATTGCACCTACTTTTTTCTGGATGTCCTTAAGTATTTTTTCTTCAATTAAAGAGACCAACTCAGTCTTTAGTTTCGATAAAAGCGATAATTTCATGTTTCTAAAATATTCATCTAAGTTACCCGCCGACGGTAAGGTTGCAGGGGGCGGAGGACTGTCGAACATTGACTTCACAGGAGTATTGTCGTCGTTGTTTTTTCAAGGTAACTTACAGGCTGGACACTTCCAGTTTGTCTTAGCTTTAGCTGTAAATTAAGCGTAAGAGGTCTTTGTGTATCCAACACAGCTGTAGTGGAAGTTGTTTTTAAAATCCAAACAACAGATTTTATCCGTAACACTGATGAGATGTTGACAACCAAAGCACGAACTCATTGTGTGTCGCAACGAAAGAATTTTGAATCACCGTCGTTATTAATATTCACTTGAAAATATTTTATATCAATTTTCAATATTATCCAAGTATTTTGCACTGCACTGATTATCACAAAGTATTAATTTATATGCAAGTAATTAAGTTAAACAAGATTTAAGCAAAATATCGAACTATAACTAAATTAAATAAATCAAAATGTTAAGAGCACGTTTGCACTGTTTACGATGTTGTTCAAGCGAGAGAAGTCTCCCACACAGGCGGTAGATATTAGCCGAATGTCACTTTGGTATAAATCGTTAATTACTCATAAACTATTAATGATGTATCAAACTTTATTAAGATAAAATGTAGCTAAATAATGCAGCTTATGATAAAACTTATCAAAAATGGCGATTTGTAAGTAAAGAAAGATTTATGAGTATTTTAGTCGAGTGCGGGTAGACTCTCCCGGACTCCCCCTACTGTTATGAACATTCATTAATATGTACTTAAATAAATATATATGTAAATAAAAAAAAATTGTGTGTACACATTATACATACATATTTTGTATGCACGCAAGAAGTTATACTTCTTTGCCCTTCTAAGCAAAAATCATTAAAATGATTTATTATTCGTGCTATCCTACGTTTTTAGAAAGAACTTTTTTGTAAAAATCTTGTAAAGATGGCTTTGACAATTAATTATTAACTGTCTTATTCATAATGACTTCGCGGAGATTTGAAACATCGCTAATATACGCTTGTTAAAAAATGGTATTCATAATCGCATATTAGAGCTAAAACGCTCATAATCTATTCGATAAAGCTGACGTGACTTATAGTAGCTAGGATCCTTCTATAAACCTATTTTAAGCACTCGAACGCAAAAAAAACATGGCCGACATCGATCAGCTGTCTAGTATTTGACGTTAAATATTGTGTTGCATACCTAGCTTCCCGCTCAAAGTTGTTGGATATCCGTCATAGATTAAAAACAGATTGAAACAGAATTCAAAACTATGATTTTTGAAGTTTGACATATTTTGATATCGACTTTTGACAACTGACAAACCATTGACATTGTAAATATGTCTGTTTCCATTGACAGTGCCTCATTAAATTAGTTAAAATCATGTTTTTTTGTACGAAATGGCAACATTGCGTACTATAGAGACGTATTAGTTATGGGAGATTTATCTAACGAATATGAATAAGGAATTTTATCGAACGTTCGGTAGGCTTAAAACACGTTTTAACTAATATAGCTGTATACCTTCGTTTTATTATGAATAAGGCAGTACATAATTATTACGGCTGTATGGGCTTGAACTCTTTGCCTATCCTAATAATGGACGAAGGAACCAAAAAATATAAATAAATAAAACAAATAAATAACAAATGACGCGGTGGAGTACTGCTTGAATTTTAAAGTTGCGTTGCGGAAAAGGGCGGGAAACTTAAGATCGGTCGCACGTAATTTTAATAATTTTTCATTTTATTTTTAAATTTCATGTAAATATTTAGATATTTTGATCAGATAAGTTGTAGTTTGTATATATTTTAGTAGTTAGTTTTTATTAAAGTGTTAATTTGTGTAAATTTCATCCTATTGGTAAGTCTTCTTCTTTTTCTTCTTCACTTTTATATGATATGATGGACCCCCCGGATGATCCTGGGACAGCCCCTGATATAGGTCATGTAGTGACAATATCTAATAATGACGAAGGTAGCACGATGGATACAGATGGTTCTGTGTCTCAGACATCTAGTGGCCGTAAAACAGTGTCAGCTCGACCCAGAATATGCAGACACTGTAATAAAAGACGACGAAAACACCGTGGTGATAAAAAGGATATTAAGGAAAGCGATTGCAAATGTGTAGACATTAGTGACAAACAAATTCTTTCCAAAGTCGATTCCTGCAATAATTCTTCTATAGTAGTAGAGACCATACAAAAAAATAACACAGACACTCCACAACAGCCACAGCCCCCTGTTGCAAGGCTGTTATATAACTCATTAGATGCTGCTCCTTTTGTTGTACACATTCAGAAACAGTATTCATCTCCCGATGATAATGTTACTTTACATCCAGTTACATTTGGTCGTTTTCTCAAAAGAAATTCTATTAAAAATATTGTGAATGGAAGTTTAAAAAGGATAGGCCGGAATAGGTTATCTATTTCTTTTTCTAAGTACCAAGATGCAAATGACTTTGTTGAAAACAAAAATTTAGAAAATGAAAAATATAAGGCTTTTATTCCATCATTTTCTGTGAGTAGAATAGGAATAGTCAGAGGAGTACCAGCTGAGTGGTCTGAAGAGGAAATAAAAGATAATGTTTCTGTTCCTAGAATAAAACGAAAGATGATGATTGATGGACAAAACCATCTTAAATGTACTGAGTCTGTGGTATTTACTTTTGAAGGGCAGTTTTTGCCTAAACGAGTATATATGTGCTACACTTCTCTTACAGTAGACTTGTATGTATATCCTACTATTCAATGCTACAATTGTTGTCGGTTTGGTCATGTGAAATCTCAATGCAGATCTAAACCAAGATGTTTTAGATGTGGTCAAGGACATAGTGGTGACAACTGCTCTGTTCAAGATGATTTTATATCTTGTTGTTTATGTAAAGGTTCCCATATTGCAACTGATAAAAAATGTTTAGAATATGAAAGACAAAGAGCTATAAAGGAATCAATGGCTAAAAACTGTATTTCCTATTCAGAAGCTTCAAAGATACATCTATCTGTCTCTCGAATTTCATATGCAGATACATTACTCTCATCACCTAACATCACTCCTAATACTTTTCCAACCCAGCATCAACATTCAACACCTAAAGCTATAAACAATATTTCATATAAAAAAACTGTTTTTGTTAAACCAAAGCCTCCACCTACACTTAGCAAAGGATATGACAAATCTGCTCACCAAGAAATTTTAAGGGATTTTAATATTCCCCAACCCTCTAATGGATGTGCATTAATTAACAAAGTAAATGAAAATCCTTTGGAATCCTCAGTAATTGATTTAATTATTTCTCTTATAAAATCTCTTAGTCAATCGAATGAATTTTCACCGTCCAACGCTGCCTTATTAGTTTCTGCAATTACTCAAATTTATAAACCAAATAATGGACAAAGTTCTTCAATGGAATTGTCAAAGCATCACTCCTAAAAAAAAGTGATCTTATTTATTTATTAAATAAATATAAACCTTATATCTGTGCTCTTCAAGAGACATGGTTAAAACCAGGATCTTTATTTAAGATTCGTGGTTATTCATGTCTCAGAGAAGATCGTGTGGATGGGCATGGCGGAGTAGCCATGCTTGTGAAACACCCTCTTTCCTTTTCTCTCTTCTCTATTCCTTCTCACAGTAATGATTTTTCTATTATTGCTGCTTTAGTTGAAAATATCTGTTATGTATCTATTTATATACCTCATCCTTCTTCTGCAATCTTAAATGAAATTAAAGATATTATTTCCATTCTTCCGAAGCCTTTTATGATCCTTGGTGATTTTAACTGTCGCCATGAATCCTGGGGTTACTTATCTTCTAATAGTTATGGTAACACATTAATAGATATATTTGATTCAGTGAATTTGTGTATATTAAATGATGGTCGTCCTACACGACGTTCTCATCCTGACGAGGGCCCAAGTGCTCCAGATTTAACAGTCACTACACCTAATCTTGCTTCTTCTTTGTCCTGGGATCCATTACGATCTACTTTTGGTAGTGATCACTTCCCACTATTATTATCATTTCCAACCTGCAATAATAACAATAAAATATTACATAAAACTTATTCTCCTCGTTTAAAATATAAGCTTAATGATGTTGATTGGGATTTATATAAAGATCTAATAAAAAACAAAATTATTACACTTCCAAAAATTAATCCAGGTACAGAATCTCAGTGTGCAGATTCTTTAGCAAAAATCTTTATTGAGGTTGCCAATGAGATATTTCCAAGTAAAAATAGCTCTTTGGGTTTTATTCCTTCTCCTCCTTGGTGGGATAACGAATGTACTGAGGCAGTAAAGAGAAGAAAATATGCTGAAATTACATACCGTCAATGTTCCACTGATGAGAATTTTGAAATTCTTACAAAGAGTATGTCAGAAACTTCAAAATTTCTAAAGAAAAAGAAATTTGATGGCTGGAAAAATTTCTGCTATTCAATATCACCTGATGTCAAACCATCTCTTGTATGGCAAAATATAAGAAGGTTTAGATCTGCATACAAAGATTCATCTCCAAAATCAATCCCTTTTCATTTAGTTAATAGCTTTTTAGATAAATTGGCTCCACCTTTCGTTCCTGAAGACTTAATAATTGTTTACCCTGTAATAAATATAAATAATGATAACTGTTTTGGTTTAAACAGTATATTTTCTCTCACTGAACTAAAAGGTGTATTGTCTCATGTTAAGGATTCTGCTCCTGGGCTGGATGGTATTCCGTATTCCTTTATCTCTCATTTAGATGATGATGCTTTATTTTATTATTTATCTCTTATAAATTCCATAGTGACATCTAGTAACATCCCCTCCACGTGGAAACGTCAAGAAATAATTCCTTTACTGAAACCTAATAGGTGTTCTTCAGACCATTCTGCCTATCGCCCAATCGCACTTTCTTCTGTTTTGATGAAAATTACAGAACATCTTATAAAAAATCGTTTAGAATGGTTTCTTGAGCATAACGGTCTATTATGTGAATCCCAATTCGGCTTCAGACGTGGGAAAAGTACTATTGATAGCTTAAGTATATTCATTTCTGAAATTCAATTATCATTTTCAAATAATAAATCAGTAATAGCTGCGTTCTTAGATATAAATTGTGCCTATGATAATGTCGTAATAAGTATTTTAAAGAGTAAGCTTTTACAACTTAATATACCTCTGCTATTAACAAATTTTATCATAAACATGCTTTCCGAAAGATACATAACCCTGAAAGTAGATGACAGGAAGTCAATTACTCGACTTGTTTCAAAGGGCCTCCCCCAGGGATCAGTACTTAGCCCAACATTGTATAATATTTATACACACGATTTAAAATCATCACTTAATAGTGTAAATGTTCTTCAGTATGCTGATGATCTATTAATTTACTGTCGTGATATTTCTATTGAAAAAGCTAGTTCTTCTATAACACAACCGCTGATAAATTTAAAAACTTGGTTGGACTTAAACGGCCTTGATCTATCACCTGAAAAAAGTACAATAGTTTTATTCACGAGATCAAGAACTCCTCCTCCTATTTCTATATTTTATGAGGGTTATCAGATTCCAGTTAAAGATAATGTTAAGTTTTTGGGAATTGTCTTAGATTCGAAACTAACTGGTATCCCACATTGTGATTACCTAAATGCTAAATGTGAGCGTACTCTTAATATTTTAAGATGTCTGTCAGGTGTTTGGTGGGGTGCGCACCCTTTTTGCATGAAATTGTTATATAATGCTCTTATAAGAAGTATATTAGATTATGGTACATTCTTGCTGGAGCCTGGTAGTGTTAAGGCATTTAAAAAACTAGATCTCATACAGTCCAAAGCTTTACGAGTAGTTTCTGGTGCTATGCGGTCAAGTCCTATCAATGCTCTTCAAGTAGAATGTGGTGATCCTCCACTACATCTACGTCGTCAATATTTAGCAGACAAATTTATATTCCGATCTTTTCAGTTTCTTAACCACTCTCTTTATAACAAACTTCAGAAACTTTCTCATTATATAGATTCATCTGCATATTGGTCAAATAAAAAACCACCTTGTCTAATCAATAGTTTTAAGAAATTTATCGACATAAAAGCTCCTATTCATCGATCCATTAATTATCCTCTTTTCAGTACTAGCTTTGAAGCATTTATGTTGCTTCCAGAAATTAATTTTAACTCAGATTTAGATAAGCACGATATTAGTACAAATTTTTCATTTAATCTTCTTAAAAATACTGTTTGGGTTGATTACCATCATATTTACACAGACGCGTCTAAACATTCCTCCTCGGATCCCGTTGGTGTAGGTGTCTATCACGCTCAATTTAAAATATCACAGAAAATTAAACTTCCTCCGGAAACATCGGTGTTTACTGGGGAATGTTATGGTATTTTTAAGGCTATTGAATATATTATTCTATTTAAACTTCCAAAAACAATAATTTTCTCTGATTCAAAAAGTGCCTTACAGTCTCTCAATAGGTTCCCATTTAAATCAAAAAACATTTCTTCTGTTGCCATAGAAATAAGAAATCTATTAAATAAATGCAATCACTTTTGTCTTTCTGTGTTGTTTGTATGGATCCCCAGCCATAGCGACATTCCTGGTAATATAAAAGCAGACCAACTAGCTAATGAAGCCGTGGTCGATGGCGACATTTTCCCTTATAAAGTTTTTTGCCAGGATCTAGGTGCTCTACCTATAGTTCACCTTCAGGATTGTTGGAATAGACTTTGGACTGAAACTGGTCAATCAAAAGGCAGGAAATATTTTAACCTTCAGCCACTTATTTCATTTAAACCATGGTTTTTCCGTGCCAAATGCAATAAGTTAGTATGTTCTTCTATCATAAGAATGCGTTTGGGTCATGTTTGCACTCCTGTTCATCTTAATAGATTAGGCATTGTATCTACTGACATGTGTGAATGTGAATCCAATAAATGTGATCTAGATCACATTTTCTTTTCATGTTCTCTATACGACCGCTCCTCATTCCTGAATGATCTAATATCTCTTAATGTTCCTTTTCCTACCTGTATATCCTGTCTAATTATGTATCCATGTAAATTTTATAAAATATTGTCATCTTTCATTCTTCAGAATCATATTAAAGTTTAAATATTTGTAATGTTGTGTAAGTAGCAAGTATATATATGTATATTTATGAAATTTTTAATATCCGTTTCAATCCTCTTTCTACTTATCTGATCCTTTCCCGTGTTCCGTATCCTTTTTTAACTTAGTTTCCCAATCTTTTAATTTCCGTTATTGGCAAAAAGTAAACGCTATTGCGAAAAGATGAAAAAAAAAAAAAAAAAAAAAAAAAAAAAAAAAAAAAAAAAAAAAAAAAAAAACAAATGACGCAAACGTCAGAAAATTTTAGGAACCAACTTCAACCTGTTACTTTTGTGTTACATCTTAAAATTTGACTCTCATGTTTTCTTAACGCGCCTAAAGAAGTATAACTTCAATAAATAATTATGTTACCTTAAGATATAGACACACAATAAACTAGCGTATAGATGAACAAAGCGTTTGCACGCTTGAGATGAACATCTCTAACGGCGATACAGTAAGATAGAAAAGGTAAGCGAATCTATTACTGTAACCAATTTAGTTATAATTTTGAACAATATAAAACCACAAGCTAATCGCTAACTTCAGCCGGTGGTCTTCCGTATGGCTTTCTCATTGTGGATTCAGGTCATGATGGCCTGTGCAGTCGTGTGTTGTTCGCGGCAGAGGCCGTAGTCGAGGCAAGTGAGACCAGAATGACTTTTCATTTATCTTTTCAGATCGACAAAATTGTGAGCAACTGTTTTCCTTGCCCATCAAAGAATTTTAATTCATTTACTTTCACCAAGGTTATTCAAATATTTTTATCCAAAATAGGATTTGTCTATTTTCCGTGGTGTGAGACAGAGACGATACAGTCGTTGCAAAGTCTGTCTCTCTTACTCGAACCATATGCGTTGCGTTTCGAAACCTATAATGATATGATTTTAGTGGGTTTTTTTTTCGTAGTAATTACTAATTTATTAAATAATAGTAGGTACTATATATAGTTCTTTGAAGTACAAATTAAAGGTTTGCTTGGTGTTTTCGTAAAAATAAACTGTTTAAAATGTGTTATGACCGCACCTCCATTCATGTTTGACTGGAGTACATTTTTTTAATTCGTTCTTGCGAACAGGCTATAGCCAGGAGTCTTACTGCCTCGTATTTAATATTTTCATTTTCGGTATTTCATTTCAGTATTTTGTTTTACAAAAAAGTCCAATAAAGCAGAATACTTACATCTCAATTTTCATCAATTCAAGTTTTTCCTTTCTCTGTATGTTTTATATTTTTAAGTTATTAAAAAAAATTATTCACTCTCCGCTAAGGAAGAAACAACTTTTTTTAATCACTCAATTTGACACATAAGCTATCCAATGAATGAACGAACTAAAACCGTTTGCGATTCAATTTCCGACTTGATTTGACGTCAATCTAAATTGGATAGCTCTAATGACGTCGTGGTTTTGTATTTATTGCTGATGAAATTCTATCAATAGGGATGGGTAAATAAGAATATTTACAAAATAAACTTAGGTATTACTTTTTTCACAGAAATTTATCCTTTGCATTTGTTTTTTTTTTATGATAATAAGGGACGAGACGAGCAGGACGTTCAGCTGATGGTAATTGATACGCCATGCCCATTACAATGCAGTGCCGCTCAGGATTCTCACAAAACCCAAAAATTCGGAGCGGCACTACAATTGCGCTTGTCACCTTGAGACATAAGATATTAAGCCTCATTTGCCCAGTAATTTCACTAGCTACGGCGCCCTTCAGACCGAAATACAGTAATGCTTACACATTACTGCATCACGCCAGAAATAGGCGCCGTTGTGGTACCCATAATCTAGCTGGCTTCCTGTGCAAAGGAGCCTCCCACTAGTAAGCCAAGGTGGTTAAACATGCATTTGCACTTCGTTTATTTGATATGTTTTTTTATAATACATTAGAATTGGTAGACAATTTATCAATATTCTATTTAGTGGTTACTTTAAAAATAAATTATATCAAGATTTTTAGTTATTTACTTAAGTCCATAAAAAATTAACATATTTAATAATTTTCACTACTATTTTCATTTCTTCAGTATTGATTTTTTAGTTATTACAGCATATTTAATAATTAAATGCCAATGTACTTGGTGTGTCTGCCTGTCGCCAATACTTCATTATTGTTTTTGTTTCTAACTTCAACTTCTAAGAATGCAATTTTCTTTCCTAATTTTTTAGTTAGCGCTTCAACTTCAACATAATCACCCTCTTTGGCTGCACTCATGTAACTGAAAACAAAATTATAACATGACATTATTTGACATTAGGCGGACATTAACTTATGGACCACATTAGACGGAAAAGCATATTGTACACAAATGTTTAAGTTGGTCTTGAAAAAAGAAAAGCTATTTGTATATATATTATGACTTTTGTACAATTCTGTTATTTCTATCATCTAATTTGAATATTATTTATAATCCATTCTATCTGAGAGTACTCTGAAGTAAGGGTAAGGTAGTAAATACTATAATTTGTATAAGTTGGAAAAAAAAACTATCAAATCCCGTCTAACATATTATAATAAGTCCATGAAGTTCGTTTTTCATTCATCCGTTTTTTAGTAGGTTGAAAAAAAATCTCTTTATCTGAGAATGGTTTTTATATTGTTTTTTTATTAACCTAAGGTAAATTTTATTACAATTATTAAATATATTTACTTATATTAAAGTCTGACTATAATAATTAAACATGGGAAATTATTATTAAAAATGTAAACCTCAACCAGGTGGTCTTTTGCTATAGGAAGTGGTGCAGTCTTGAGCCACAGGTATGAAATTAATAGATAAAAACTGCACTAAATCCTAGATTGCATCAATTATACTATTTATGAGGCGAGTGCCAAAAAGAAAAAGAAAAAGTGCCCAAAGAGCTGCAAGAAATGTACATAAATACCACGAAAATCAAAACTCGCTTTAAAAGATACTTCCTGAAAAAAGAATAGAATTTGGAACAAAAGAATTGAATGGCTAGGTACCCAGATAAACCGGTGAGGTTTTTGTGGTACTTATTTTATAAAAATATATGTATTTGTTCTGTATTGGCCAATAAAAAAAATAAAAAAAAGGAGTGCATGGGCAATGGGCTCCAAAGACATATTTCATAAAGAGTTTGAGCCTTCAGTGAATTTAACATACCTTATACTGAGATCAATTGATACACCTCTTGTTTCAATTTTTTCATTTGTAGTTAATGCATAGGTAGATATAGCATCAACAAGATGAGATATGAAACCTCCATGAAGAGTTCCTCTTTGATTCAAATGTTCAGGGCCTACCTGAAACTCTGTTACTAGTTTTCCATTTGTGCAGCATACAACCTTCAACTATAAAAGACATATAAAAGACTATATAAGACATTTAACAAGTTAAGATCAATTTTGAAATAAAATTTTCTTATTCATCATCATTTTAATAATAAATGGGTTGATGATGTAATAATGCTGATGCTAAGCAAAAAATTAACAATTATATTTTTAGATTTATGAGATTGCATGGAACTACATTCCCTGAAATGTGCGACTTGTTTGGTAATTGGTTGACTATTACAGTTTTTTTTTTCAATACAAGTATTGACTTTGATTTGAATCTAGTCTGGAAGAAATTAAAGAGCATTAAGTTATTCAATTATATATTTAACAAGATCAGTTAGATAACATTTTACAGAGAATGAGATATAAGATCATATATTTCGCCCCAGAGATTGGAACATAATAATGAATAAAGGAAAACAAGATAATGTAAATCATTTAAATTAAATAAAAAATGAAATGAACATCCAAAAGCACTTCTTTTACCCCTATTTAAATATTTAAAATTATTGCATTGTGTAATTATTGCTAGCATTCACTCAACTCAATTTAAGGCAGATTGCCTCAATTATTGATATGTGCTAAACAGTAATTATGAAATGGTATACAAAAGCAGGTGTCAGGAAGTAGAATAGAACAATTACCTTACGTAAGTTTTGATCAAAACATTTAGTAGTAGCAATTGTTTTAGTAAAGAGTTCAGCAACTTTAGCTGCTTTGTTACACATATCTATTGTTTCACAGAAGTAGGTACCTATTATTTAATTTAATAGTACTATTTCATTCGTAGTAGATATCTAATTGGTATTACTATACTTCATCACTTGGAGGCTGTGTAATTGTGCATTACATTGTTATTTAATAATATTTACAATATAATATACAGAGGTAGATTTGATTAGGTATATAACCAGGTAATATATGTATATAATTATATATAATTTAATCTAGATATGTACATAGCGCAATACGTAACTAAATTTATTTAAAATTTCGTAATATGTTGTATTTTTTTTCTTCGTCCGTAACTAACAACAGGCAAAGGGTTTAACCCCTTACAGCCAAGCCCCTGGCGTTCCTTATTTTGAAAGGTCTTCGCACTAATACATGCACTAATGCACAAGAATTTTTTTTCAGACTTTCGAGTCTGATGCTAGTCGACGTTTTTGTCTTGCTATCTAGTCGACGTTTTTCATTTCATTTCACTGTACTGCACGAATCCTGCTAAAACTGCAACAAGTAATGAGATACCATCCAACAAAACATAATTATCTTCGAGAAAAACAAAACTTTATGACAATTTTATTTGTAAGGCCGTTACACTTTTTACAGGTCAAGTCATTATCAGGTTCTTGATTTTCTCTTTTATTCTTATTTATTGATGAAAGAGTAAAATGTTCCTGGGATTCTGCCATTTTATTTGACTGATTATTATTTTCACTTTATATTCTATTCATAATTAATTAATACAATTCGCACATTTCAAATTTTCACTCATCAAAAAAAAGAATTGACAATAAGAAATTAAAGGTTATATTATTATTAGCACATATCAATATGACGTTGTTCGAACCCTTTGCCTGCCCTATTAATGGGCAAATGTCAGACTGAAAACTTATTTATTATTTATTGCATAGTAGTAATAAATAAGCAAATTATACACTAGGAGATTTTCAAAAAATATTACTGAGCATATTGAAACGTTTTTTTACAGCCATAAAATAATAATGACTTAAAAAATTGTTTCAATTGATTTTTTTACTGAATGTTACTTCCGTCAGACAAAATTTTTAAGTTACCCCCAAGTCGCGCCTAAAGAAGTTTTCCTTTAAAACAACAAAAATACGACGTGGCATTGAACCAAGCAATGTCAGACAATTTCGATTGGGATTTAGTTCCATACTCAAACTCTACAAAGGTTTTGTCGAACAAAACCTTCGTACATTTATTTTTAACTGGAGTTGCGTTTGTTGGAGACTTTCTTTTTAACGATTTATCACTAATTTTCAAAAGCGTTTAAACCCATACTAATTGCAGGCAAGTCTAGGACGATAATACGGATTTAGGGAACACCTGATAAGACATTTGACGGTGTTGGCCGTATGTTAAGGGTCATTACCATGAAAGATGCAGGATTTTTTTATGGAATAGGAGACAAACGTGCGTACGGGTCACCTGGTGTTAGGTGATCACCGCCGCGCACAATAACTTGCAACACCTTCACGGAAACACCGCACAAGGAAGCCCATTCCACAGCTTTGTAGCACGTGGAAGAAAGCTTCTAGAAAACCGCACTATGGAGGACCACCACACATACAGATGGTGGGGATGATATCCTAACTTGTGGTGTGTCCTGCGAAGGTGGAATTTGGCGACAGGAATCAGGTTAAACAGCTCTTCGGGACACTCCCCTTGATAAATGCGGTAGAAGACACTCAATGAAGCGACATCTCTACGCAACGCCAAGTGATCCAGCCGCACTGGGTCCCCGACAACTCAAGCTGCTCTACGTTGCACGCGGTCAAATGGATCGAGCTGATACTGGAGTGAGCCAGACCAGAGATGACAGCAATACTCCATGTGTGATATTGCAGCCATCGTGCTTATCCTCCTCCTCTCTACGTCTAACACAGCGCTTTCCGTCTCAATTTACCATGTTTAATTTTGTATCATATGAGAATAACACTTTTTTCCATTTTCATACCTTCCAATCAACATATTTTTTCCCTAAAATAAACGCTTCTGTCAGTGTTGCTTGGCAAGGAGCGGTACCATTCGAAAAACCCTCTCAAACTATTTAGCTTCCACCAATCATCGGCAAACCAGTTTTACCGAGACGTTTCTAGGATCACCAGGCGAAAAACCTTCATTTTTAATCTGGTTGGAGCCTTTAAATGGGTCTTGTTTAGCAACTCGTACGATTAGCATATCTTCTTTGGGCGATGTTTTTCTCGGTCGAGTAATTCTAAGAACATTTTCAATAGCTCCGTGTCTTCTTTAATGGTCAATGGCATTAATTACTTTCCTTACAGAATAATTCAAATGGTCAGCTATTCTCTTGTACTTCCACTTTTTATCGAAATGCAAATCAACAATTGTTTATATAGTTGAAGCATCACTATTTTTATTTCTGCCCATTTTTAACAAAACTTACTGTACACAAAATCCCAATTTGATGTTCTTTTGGCGCCAAATCGGTAGGAAAAGTGAAGAAAGAAGTTGTTTTTATAATTTCAAAAATGGAACGAACCATGGATGTTTTTCTAAATTGTTTCTAATTAGCCGTCCAAGCGGTTAGTAACATAAAATACACCTATACAGGTTTAAACTCTTTTTTTGATTAAAAATTATATGTACTTTGGCTTTTTGCATATTTTAAGAATATTTAAATAGGGTGGCTCTATTCTTGTATGATTATTAAAAATTAGTTTTACATATTTTTAACGAAATTTGCACGTTAATTTTATATTTCCAGAATTGATGTGAAGTGTTTCTAATTATATGTCCACCACTGTTATGTTATTTAAGATTATTGTGACACATTTGAAATGGACAAAAATAAAACACCTTGATCATAATAGCCAAAATTCGTTAAAAATGGAGACAATCAGCTTTTTTAATTTTAGTGCCCATAATTTCTGAGGAACATGGAATGGAAATTTTTCTGCTTTTTCTGATGACGTTTACGATCTAGCTTATCATCCTGTTTCGGCTTGACGTTAAATTTTGGGACATCCTGTATATATTATACCTTCGTAATTTTTAGTTTATGGTTAAGATATTGATTTTTTTATTAATTATCAACTACATCACAGTATTATGGTACAACACACTAGCTTTTAAGTTTTATTTATGAGAAAATTTCAATTAATTAGTTGAGGATTTTTTTCCAACGCCGTTCTAAAATTTATTAGGTTTACGGCGCCAGTGATAAAAAAAGTTTATGTAATTTTTTTTTCTATAAAATAAAATTATGTACCGATATTGATTATGATTCATGTGCCGTAAATTTTAGTATGAATGCTGAGTTTACATGTGCACTTATTTCAAATCAAAGTCACTTTATTCGTGTAGGTCACGGAAACGACACTTATGAATGCCAATTTTTTTTTTATATTATTGAATCTACCGCTACTTCGTAAAGGGCTGAGCTAATGAGAAGAAATAGCAAGAAACTCATTGCCACTCTTTTAAATCAAGATTTACATTTTCATTGTTTTACATTGTTATGCAACAAAATATGCTCAATCGTCAAATAGTCAATGCCTTACACGAGTAAGTCAAAAAAGTAAATGAAAATTAATACAAAACAACAGTTACTGAGTACAGTAGTTGCATCATCCACCGTAAATATAGGTATTTTGCGAGCATTTTATAAGCGATTATTAAAAAATATATAAATATATATATATCAAATAACCTTCAAGAATCTGAAGCACAGCTTCCGACAACAGGATCATCCTGCCACAAGTTGCGCGCGTTCACGAGCATGACGCATGGGCCAGCCATCGCCTCCCTCGACCATATTTTAGGGAAGAGGACGACCCGTCCCATATCGTCGCCACAAGCAGTGACATTTAAGCGAGCATGACGAAGCCTGTTACGAGAACTTAACCAAACAACAATAAATAATAATCTTAATCTACATAATTATGCAATACTCACCAAATACCTCTACGTACCATTTGAAAATTCTGCTTAAGTTTGTTATTAATATTATATATAACTAGCTGACCCAGCAAACGTTGTATTGCCGATATTAAAATCGCGATACAAAAGTAATAGTTGATCGTGAAAATTTGAACTTGTATGTATTTTTTAATGCTGACTCATAATCAAACAAATTAAAAAAAAATGTCAAAAAAAATCGTGTGGACCACCCTTAACATTTAGGGGGATGAAAAATAGATGTTGGCCGATTCTCAGACCTACTCAATATGCTCACAAAATTTCATGAGAATCGGTCAAGCCGTTTCGGAGGAGTACGGGAACGAACTTTGTGACACGAGAATTTTATATATAAGATTAACAGAATTTATAATTATTTATATTATATTACGATATTTTAGGGAAGCGAAAGACCCGCCCCACGTCGCCGCCACAAGCAGTGACATTTTTTTTTATTGACAACTTTTACACACATTATCTTGCCCCAAACTAGGCATAGCCTGTACTATGGGTACAAGACAACGATATATTTAATACAGTATACTAACTTAAACATACATAAATACATATAAACATCCATGACTCGGAAACAAACATCCATATTCATCATATAAATGATTGCACCTACCGGGATTCGAACCCGGGACCTCTAGCTTAGTAGTCAGGGTCACTAACCATTCAGCTATGTGGTCGTATTTTGTTTGTCATAGTTTTGTAAAATGTTGTCTGTATAGATAATATTGTTAAAATAACAAATAATAAGTAGGTAAGTACCTAGATAGCAAAGTAGTTTAATTATTTTGATGAAAGTTACAACTTTTATTGTGGGACGCAGCTCTTTCCGTAATATAGTGTTTAACTGGATGGTACAGACTACAGTGCAGAGCATAAGATGTGAAGTAATTCACAGCAGACGCACCATCAGCGTTTTTATTAATTCATTGCACAACGTTTTGCGGGGCTTTTTGCTGGGAATTTCAACTTTTCTTCTCAAAACTACAAAGAGGTAAGCAGGTATATGGTATCCCACTATCCACTCGGTCCATTTGAGAGTTGCTCGAACCGTCGTGGATCCAATACTTTGTGAACGTATCAATTGCTTGGCGCTGATTAAGTGTTGCTAAGTTGTTGTCTTATTTATCACGGTGAGTGTTTCGAGACCTTGACCTTCATGACATGCCGCCCAATTTCACATTCGCATCACACGCCAAAAACTTAACTAACTATCACGCTAAAAGAAGGTTTTGAGTTAGAAAAAGGAAACTTGTTTCTAGGTCTATTATTAAAGTACCTACCTAATTATTCAAGTGAGGTTTAGAACGTCTTATTTTACAATGTGATTTTAAAAACTATAACAATTACTAATTTAGATTTAGAATTAAAAACAGATTAATTCATCTAAAAGAATTATTAGTATGATAAATTGTGTTCTTGTTTACTTAATACTTAGCAGCGTGCTGCAACGTGCATATATAGTCTAAGAGCCCGTGCTAACCAGACCTACCATAAAATATTAAATTATAGCTATATTAAGCTATAGCTGCAATATTCTATATGTTAAGTTTCGGTCATCACGTTATATGTTCGGGATAAACTCCGAAACAACTGAACCGATTGTCCCACCTGTGTCATAAATAGATCCAGAACTATCTTTACTCAAATTGTATTTGTGTAAAATCATTTATATGAGATAAATTGTTGACGCACATTTGGACAGTTCTGGTTTGACATTATGTCATTACAAAAACAGATAAAATATTCTTTAATTTACCTATACCTATTATTTTAATATTGTTTTAAATCTGTATAGAACGACCAGGCTCAGCCAGGCCAGCAAATCGGAAACTGAATTTTGTATGATTGGAAATGTATGTAAAGGTAAGTAATAATAAGATTGCTTTTTTATCTTTCTTTATGGTACAGACAAAGGCACACACAACAATACTGCCAGAGCTTGAAATAGGTTTAGTTCTTTCAATAAATACTTATCACTTATTTAATAAAACAGCCTAAATTGCAAATCAGAAATATAAGGGATGTTTTCCTTATATCAAGACTTTTTTTAATATTTACAATTTTATAGGTAAAGACATATTAGACACCATTAGTGCTGAGTTTTAATTTATGATCCAAATTTAAAGATAACTTTTATGATCCAAATTTAAATAAGTATCTTTCTGAATGATACATCATTCAGAAATATACTTATTTCTGAAGTACGAAGTAAGAAGAGTACTCCTGTTATTTATTATTAGGGGTCTATTCCAAACAATTTCGGTTTAGTATAAAATATAACAAGATTTAACGGAAAAAAAATTGTTCCAGAATGTCTTTTTTTCTAAAAAATTTCTTGCTATGCCATCGGTCTTAATTGTCATAAAAAAAACATGGGGCTCTCGTGCATCCAATTGGCAATACTTAGTAAATACTACACGCAAAAGCACAACAATAAAGATAATGTGTAAATAAATTACACGTTATTGAAAATATTTGTACCTAAATTAAGAAACTAATGTAAAATATATTATCCAAAACGGACTCTAGCTATTACTGAGAGCTATGCATACATTAAGCATAGATAAGTATGTAGTAAGTATAGATTTTATTGAATGAACTAAGAAATTAAGAAGTGCCAACAGGGTATACGATCTTAGTTGGTTATTTCTCAGTTCGCTACGGCAATAAAGTACTCGCATAACTATAAAAAAATAAAAAGTACCAAAATATTCCAGTAGGAACAACAACTAATAGCATTTTAAATTGATAGCATTATAGTAAGTACAAAACCTTTACAGAGATGTCGCTGCTGTAATAGAAAAATCCAAAATAAAAAGATGTCCCGTGCACGCCGCACGGCACATGAGGGCTGCCAACCATGCGTTAATTGTCGTAATTATACCATATTTTTATGCCCTATACGATACAAAATAATTAGAGGGTAACGCACGATAATTTAAATGCTTCGTACGATAACTTATTAAATTTTTCGATATTTCGATATTTTTGAGTACTTAATGTGGAGTTAACAATGTGAGCGTAAAGGGGAACGCAGCGTATCAAAATGAACGGTACTTTATTATTTATACCAACAAAATCTATACAAAGTAAGTAAAAAACTCGGAATTTCAAAATGTGCGATATTATTTATTTGCCCAACACATAATCGCGTTTTTAGTGAAATTTTTGCTATAACATTCACGAGTATGAATTATGAAATATTATTGGAGTTTACTCCATAAGAATCAATTTTCATTTATGCCGTCCGGTATGAGAATAATTATTATATAAGCTATGCACATAATTAAATGTTTAATTTAATATGGAGAGTATACATAGCGCATTTCACGCTGAATAGACAATTTTTAACCTAACCTATTATTATTATTTTTTTAATCCATAATTTTTTAAAGTTATGATTTATTTTCTATTAACTATTTTTGTAGTTTGAGTTATGATAATTTATGATTCGATAATATAATTATAATGATGTAATCATGTAAGATCATACTTAAAGTAAAATATATGATTATACTATTTCGCCGAATAGTCGTAAAAAATGTAAATAAAATAAATATATATGAATATCACACTTTTTTTATTTTATGGTTTCCGCTGAGTAGATAAGGCTTTTGCAGCCTAATATAATATATAATAATATCACAATTTTTGATAAGATAACGTCTTTATAGTATAAACTGAATCATTTCACCTTACTGTCACTTAAGCAAAACTTAAAAATGAATGACAATCACAACCAACTTGTTGGTCGAATTTACTTGCGAACAAAAGATAATATGTTGAAAAAACAAAAAGCCTTTTTTGTATTACTTGCGTGTCACAACCTGGAGTTATTACTTCATCTTAGGTTTAGTCATAGAGATAGTAGTATTTTTTACAATACTCTTTGTTTTTGTTATCTTATATCAAAACCAAAGAGAATTTAAACACTACGTTCCATTCACAGTTTATACCATTAAATACTTATATTATCTGAATCACACCTATTATGACAAAATAACAATAAAGTGCTATATTTTGTTTGTAACCATGCTAGAGCAAAAATATTGTTTGATTTTTAACATAAACAGTAAACACATTTATAACATAATACTGTAATATTTGATGTACTTGATTTTTTTACCATACATATTTTGACAAAAATTGCTGTTCTACTAACTTCACAAAATATAATTTACTTTGATGTACATTCTGTTTTCCAGATTAACTCGCTCCAAGAGGAAAACTAAAGGTGTATTTAAAACTACTTTTGATAATTCTTCGTATTTATTTCTAATGCAGCCTTCACTTCTCGCACCTGTGGGTATGTAACAATAATATAATTTTATTTATTCTTTTCACAATTAATTTAGTGTAAGATTTTTTCATCAACATTATACAAAAACAGAATTTTCCTCAATGATAACCATTAACTTCACTTAAGTATACATACATTATAAGACGAGTGAAGGTGTGTAAATAGTATAAATTTTAGTAGATTAACAGATCAATGCAAGAGATATCATAAAGTTTACCTGATATTATTATTATTAATGTAAGTCTGCTGGTTCAATACAGTTTCTCCCGTTTACCGTCTTTCACTTCACAGCCAGAAGTTAGTATATTATTTAAAATAAAACATGTTGCTTGCATGTTAACAATAGTGTGTGTAGTAGAAGAACACATTTATCAAGGGAAAATTTTTCCTCAACATTGTAGTTTTTATGAATTATCTTTCACATAAAACTAAACTAGAATGAACTTTCTCTTGTGTGATGTTTCAGGGTTGGTTGATTTCATAAAATTAAAAAATCTATAAGATCCAAATTGTTTGAGTTATCTCGAGTGTAAATTTCGCTTATATTTAATTTAAAAAAACCTAAAAAATTTTTTGGCGGAATCTTTAATTTGCTTAACCATACCATTCAACATCAGTGTGGTTACAGTACAATCCTAGTTAAAATATTCTTCTTCACAAATATGTACACAGGTCACTGTTGTTTTTTAAAAAATATAATTGCCTTAAATGCATTCACACTGATTAATTTCATAATGTTCCAGTTTATAATGTCAACATATCTTTTTTGCCAAACCCAGCCCCCAAGCCAAAGCCTATGAGTTTGAAATTATTAGTAAGAAGTCTAAACTACAAATGAATTACTTTATTGAATACTATTGGCAGCAAAACCATTAACTGTCTGATTTTGATGAATGTGAAGATTGTGGTTTAAATGGAAGGGCAAGAAGGTTTGTATGCTAAATACTTATCTGTAGATATTAGAGGGTGAAAAAGATCTGTATCCATATGTATTAACTCTTTGGTGAATCTTTTATATTATAATACTTATTTTAAAAACATAATTACTTTATTAATACCAGATATTATGATTGGGTTGCATCCACTAACTTTAGCAATAACAAATATATTAAAGTACCGTTTAAGCTGAAAATATGCTGCACCATTTGACAATTTTTAGATAACACCATAACTTCAACTGTTAACTATAACCGTCCAATGTTCGCCAGTTAAAGCTATGGGTAATGTTTAATCAACCTGTCAAAAAATTCAAATCAGAAGAAACATCTCATCAGAGCAAAATGGGATGAAACAATCTTCAGATGATGAGATCTGTATTGGCTTCTGGGAGGAGCAACTAAACTCTCAGGAGAAAACAAGTTGCTTGTTTACAAGATACAGTCACTCTTATGTAGATATATTGCAACACTCCCAAAAAGCCATAGTTAAAACTATCCTTAAAGCCCCTTGGTTCATAACAAACAATGAAGATCACCAGTTCTCAAATCTACCTACAATCAGAGAAGAAGAACCAGCTCGAAATACAAATGCAGCTTAAGGACCCACACAAATGTGTTAGCTCAAAGACTTTGACTAAAACCTTAACTAAAACAGCTTACATCTCAAATTACAAGAAACAGAACAAGCTTTGTGTTAGATCTTTATTAATTAATTATTATTAACATAAATAATTATTAAATGTTAGTCCACTTTAACCCTGAGAAGACTTGCATGTGGGTCCTACCAGAATAGCACTCCCTATCTCCTCACAGGATGGAGGATGGGCAGCAGCAGCATCTTATTAACAGAGCATCCATGTCAAATTAAAAGAACTATTTTCAATTTTTTAGTACAAACCGGCAATTTCATTCCTTAACCCCTAATATATACTATAAAATCACCAGCAGAATAAGACTAGAGAGGACAGGAATAGAGTTTATAATAGAACAAACTGTCCAACAGGATTTATATTGGAATGATAGATTTCTTTATTTCCGAATAAGATAATTATATGGATGAATATATTGTGGGAGTTGAATATACTGAGAATAGGTGTGACAATTACAGCTTACAATTAATACACTAAACGAGCTTATTAAAAATACAAAGTAGCAACTCCCTCTTGATGGTGAATCGTCCGGATTACGGAATGTCACTTAAGTAAGGCAGTTGTGGGCCGTCCGAGATCGGAAGGTTGGGCTCGCTCACTTTGGCGCATTAAATCCAACAGTTTTATTGTACTATCCTACTCCCACTTAGGAATATTTGAATGTAAATAGAGCGAGAAGGCCTCCAATACAAAAACCGTTAGGCATCCAATACATTTTTTCATTAGTGTGCGTACACAAAGTTCGCTTCGAGTTCGAGTTACGCCATACCGCGAGTGTTGTTTTAGTGAATTGAAAGTGAATTCAGCGAAATAGAGAGGTAAGTACGCTTATTTTAACTCAAATGCACATATTATATTTCTTTTGAGCGAACGTAAATATCATTAGTAAAATCCAGATTCAATCTGCATACTCATTTTTTCGTTGACAGAACCCGAAACATTTCGCATCTTACGAGGATTTTCACCTCGTTTCTTATTAGAATCAAAGTAAACGGTAATTATCAAATAGGAAATTTAATAGTATTGCCTTAATACACTACTTTACTTCAGTACTTTAGATAAAACGCTGGCTTTCTGAAATCTGGAATATTCCCCATCAACGTTTTCCAGATTTCCAAACCCACCAATAACGCATTCCGATGGTGGCTGGCTAGTATGCATTGCTTTCGCGGCAGCTTTTTTGGGTGCTTGTTTCGAGATTAATATTTTGGTTGTTTGTCTACATTTTTGTGTTTTTAACCGGCGATAAAAAGAAGGCGGTTTTTTTTCTTTTTGTGGAATAGGAGGACAAACGAGTGTACGGTTAAGTGCATTCTCTTGCTACACCAGAGGAATCACAGGAGCGCACACAGCCTTGGGGCACTCCAGCGTTCACGGGCTTCGGGATTGAGCAATAACCGTCGACAGCGACCTGTATGCTGCGCTGAAGCTGGCGGTCCACTTGCTTAAGCTCTCGGGAAGCCCAAATAATGGAAGTTTTGAGAGAAGCGCCTTGTGCCTTCACTATATCCAGGCTAACTGCCTTCCCCCTTTGCTTTCAATAGCCGACGCCCATCTATGTATTAGGTATACCAGAAGATCACCTGCCGACCGACCATGGCGAAAGCCGTATTGTCGGTTGTTGATCAACTGGTGACCTTCTAGGTATACCAAGAGCTGGCGGTTAATTATATTCTCCATGATTTTGGAGAGCAGGGAGGTAATAGCAGTAGTAGTAGCCTGTAGTTTGCCGGATCCGAACTGTCTCCTGTTTTTGGATCGGATGAACAAGGGCTGACTTCCATGAGTAAGGGACTACGCCTTTTGAATAGGAGTGCCGGGATAAACGCGTTAGCACCGGCGTCAACTCAGAGGCACACGTTCTAAGCACGATTGGAGAAATGCCATCCGGCCCGCTCGACTTCCTGACGTCCATCGAAAACAGAGCTCGCCGAACAGTTTTCTGTCTGAACTGTTCTTCAAGCATTGAGCTCTGACACCAGCGGGATGGTCGGTGTTGTTTTTCCGTTGTCGTCAAGAGTCGAGTTGGAGGCGAAAGAGCGCACAGTAGATCGGCTTCTTCTTTGCCGTATGGGCCAGGGTGTCATTCCTCATGTGCAACGGCTGCAGGGACGGCTGGTTGAACTTACCAAGAGCAGCTTTCGACAACGACCAGAACTTGCGTTCCAGTCGGGTAACTAGAAAGCTGCTCGCCGATTTTGACAACGTGCTTCGATTTCGCACGGGCGATTTTCTCAGCGAGCGAGGTTTTTTTTGGGCGAGGTTCTCAATACGACGCGTATATTTTTTTTCAATTGTTTTTTGTTGTACAGAATGTTTCCAAACTGGCATTAGATCGACAAAATGAACTTATACAGGTTGCTTCAAGCCGCTTGCATACATATATTTGCTGTAAAATCACCAATTTTGATAACCTTGTTTTCATGTAATTCCTGAATTTAAACTGAATGTTCTAAGCGTAACTAAAATATAATCTTAATTAGTTTTGGAATAATAGCTGTTCTTTCAATAAAATTGCCTTAATCCATCCAAACAAGGAATTTTATATACCACTACATTCTGTAGACAAAATGAGTCCCACTATGCGACGGGAATGCTTTTAGATAATTAAGAATACATACTCGTATGAACATGAAACCATATTGTGTTGACATTGGACACCTGTACAATTTTGATCTTTGCTTCAAACAGGCTTGGTGAAAAAAAAATGTTCCAAGCATTTTTTTTATTATTGTATAATTTTTAAGTTAGTTCATATTGTAAATAAAACAACTTATCAAAGCCGTCTGTGCTTTTATTTATTTACATTTCCAATGATGATTTGATAGGTACCCTAACCATATATAGGTCCAGGACTGCATACAATCAAAGCACAATTTATCTTAAAACTTTATGGTAAATCGTAGATAATTTAAATCTCGGCGTGTATTTATGTATGAGCCACCATAGAAAAAAGATGGCGAATTTGACGGCCACCGTGACGGGGATGACTAGGTTGGTAATTCTTTGGTACAAGTTAAATACTTTTGATAAGGTTACACGTATTTTTGAATCAAAGGGGAGAGAGGTGTTATCAGGTCACGACAATTCTCCTGAAAGTGACTGATCCTGACGTCGAGCCGTATTTCGTGGCAAGTAACTTGCACGAGTTACCACCCGTCACCTTCGACCATGTCTACGACACCAGGTTACTGAAGGACATCACAAAACTCAAGGCAAACCTGGCAGATGTAGTGTTTAAATTAGAGGCATCTCAGAACACCATCAGGGACCTGCAAGCTGAAGTAGTGACGTTGCGCAACAATATAGTTGTTAGTAGGTCATCAGAGGTCAATAAGATCAAGACGCAACGTGGGGCAAGCATTGCTTCGCCAGCGAGTTTTCGAAACAGCGAATCAGCGTAGCCACTGATACCTATTTCGTGCCGTCTTATGCGAGCACTTTTGTATGTTTGAAAATATCAAAATTGTATTCTTTACTTTAAATTTTAGAATTGTTTTTGGAACGAAGTTCCTTATGGG